>NW_026110684.1:517500-537500 GCF_024679095.1 Eriocheir sinensis
TTGCTACGTAAAAGTACGCTCCTGCCATAAAATAGACAAACAGGACGCAGAGAATTACGACACCGTCTATGTGGAAATAACTGCGAATAATAAGAAACTAACACTTGCGACCGTATATATGCCTCCAAACACCAAGCAGCCGATGACACTGCCCTGTACGAAGAGCTTCACTCTTTAACACAAAGTAAACAAGCAATAATAATTGGGGACTTTAATTGCCCTAACATTGACTGGGGACAATTGACTGGAGATCAAGAGGGTAACAGGCTTATAGAAATGGTGGAGGATTCGTTCCTCACTCAAGTTGTAACTCAACCAACAAGAGAAAACAATCTGCTGGATCTGGTATTTGTAAGCGACCCCGACCTCATTCGCGACTGTGAAGTTGGTGAAAAAATTAACGGTTGCGATCATCACTTAATCCGTTTCAATGTCAACATAAGTCACAAACTCGTAGACAATCCGTCAGTGATACCAGACTACAAAAAAACAAATTTCAACCTAGCCCGTGAGCTGCTTCCCTCTGCGACCTGGGACCAACTTCACCTAACCGCCAATACAATCGACAACGTGGAACAACTTCAAAGATAAGCTTTTGGGAGTAGAAAAGGCTACAGTGCCGACGAAACCCAGGCGAGTAAATGGTGCCGTAGATCCACCGTGGATGACCAGAGAAATAAAAAGGGCGGTAAACTTAAAAAAAAGGAATTATAACCTAATGAAAGAGAATGACACGGCCGAAGCCCGTACTCAGTACCACAACAGCCTCAGAGCTTGTCGCACCCTTATTCGGAGTAGTAAACGCAACTACGAAAAACAAATAGCGCGTGACATCAAGACAAACTCAAAAAGATTCTTCACATACATCAGATCGAAAAGAAAGTAAAATCAATATTGGTCCCCTGACAGACGAGACTGGAGCTGCAACTCAGGACAGTAAACAGATGGCCAGAATCCTCAACAGTAACTTCGCATCCGTATTCACAGTCGAGAACATCGAAACCATGCCGAGAACCCTGACCCGCCGAGGGGAATCACGCCCTGAAAATTGACTCAATATGCGACCAAGAAGTGAAAGAGTATTTGGATAAACTCGACACGAACAAGTCAACAGGACCTGACGGTTTGTCCCCGCGGTTATTAAAGAGCTTAAACAACAAATACTTCAGCCACTCACTAACATGTTCAACCAGTCTGTTCAATTGAAAAAGGTCCCGGAAGACTGGAAGATGGCGAACGTAACACCAATTTTCAAAAAGGAGACAAAAGCGTTGCATTAAACTACAGGCCCATAAGTTTGACATCAGTGGCAGGAAAAATACTCGAAAAGATTATTAGAGACAAACTTGTTAAGTTTCTAGAAGACAATAATGTAATCTCGACACCCAGCATGGCTTCAGAAACAAGCGCTCCTGCCTAACGAATTTATTAGACTTCTTCCAAGGTATATATAAGAACTGGGATGCCCACATCCCCAGTGATGTTATATACCTGGACTCAGAAAACCTTCGACAAGGTACCGCACGAGCGACTCCTTGAAACTGCACTCGGCGGGCATTGGAGCCAATCTGATCGCGTGGATAAGAGATTGGCTCACCGACGAAAACAACGAGTACTACTCAACGGACAGCCTTCCGATTGGCTTCCAGTCACTAGTGGAGTGCCTCAAGGGTCAGTGCTGGGACCCATTCTCTTCATCATATATATCAACGACCTCGAATCAGGACTGAAAACCACAATATCGAAATTTGCTGATGACACTAAGGTGGGGGGCAAGGCCCTCACAAAGACCGACTGCGAAATCATTCAGAAAGACCTCAATCCACATTATCGAATGGTCGGAAAAATGGCAAATGTCCTTTAATGTTGACAAATGCAAAGTCATGCACATTGGGTCCAGAAATAGTAACCACATACATCATGAATGGGAGACCTCTGCAAGCGATGCAGGAGGAAAAGGATCTTGGAGTCACTATCAGCAGTGACCTGAAACACGCGAATCACTGTAAAAAGCATACAACAAAGCCAACACTATGCTCAGGTTCATAGCGAGGAACTTCGAGTGTAAAACGCCAGACGTGATGCTATCCTTGTATAATTCCATGGTAAGACCGCACCTCAGTATGCAGTACAGTTCTGGTCTCCTAATTACAGAAAGGACATTGATTTACTGGAAAGGATTCAACGACGCGCCACGAAAATGATACCAACCTTAAGGGCTCAACCGTACGAGGAACGACTCAAGCGACTCAATCTCTTTACATTGGAGAAAAGACGCCTACGAGGAGATATGATTCAAGTCTTCAAGTATCTAAAAAAATTCAATAACGTCGATTACTCCAATTTCTTTGAATTGCAAACCAACCTAAGAACTAGAAATAACGGTTTACCCATTCAGTCTAGTCGATGTAACACAGACATCGGAAGGAGTTTCTTTTCAAACCGAGTCATCCGTCACTGGAACAATCTTCCTTCAGAAGTAGTAAATGCGAATACTATCAACTCCTTCAAATATAGAATCGACCGTCACTTCGCTGCGTCGGGAGTAAACTGAATATTGAGTTGCTTTCATCTGCTCCTCAATATCGAGGCGCTTTCATCTGCTCCCCAGGCCCCAGGCTGTCGAGCAGATTAAATCACCAAAGCGGGCAACCTCGTAATGAGCCAATAGGCTTTCTGTTGCCTGCGTTTCCATGTTTCCATGTTTCCTCCTTCTTCTTCTTCTTCTCAAATTCACTCATGCTAACCAACCCTCCTCCTCCTCCTCTTCCTCCTCCTCCTCCTCCTCCTCCTCCTCCTTCTCCTCTTCACCCCCTCCTCCTCTTATTCCTCTTCCTTCTTCTCAAATTCACTCATGCTAACCAACCCTCCTCCTCCTCCTCCTCCTCCTCCTCCTCCTCCTCCCCCTCCTCTTTCTCCTCCTCCTCCTCCTCCTCAGTCTCGCCTGACCTCCTCAAAGGGACAGACGTTGACCTTGCTGCTGCTGCGGCATCAAACCTTAACCTTGCTTTTCACCTCGTCTGGTGAAACGACACTTGTTATTTTGTGTGTGAATCGACTCCGTGTGTTACATTTTAACGTCACAACTTTTGAAATCCGTTCATCCACGTTTTTAATTAACCGTTACTTAAATAGGCCCGTACGCCTTCTCAGAAATCGAACGACTAACTGTGCTTGTTTACTTTTCTGATTGCTTTCACTCAACAATTAATTAACGTCTAACTCAGTGCTGTGACGCGTCTAACTAGTGTTTGAAGTGTTGCGAGGATTACCTTACAGTGAGAGGACTTCCCTGCTGAGCTGAGCGGTTAAGTTATATATCGACTTTTTTTGTGTTTCCTGTCTTTCCTCAGTAGGATTACAACTGCGACCTAACACAGCACCCAGTGAAAGACAGTGAGCTTCTTGTGTCTAACTAACGTAGAAAATCTGTCACTAACGTAGAAGTACAAAGCTTGACCCGTATACCAGCACACCTGTTTTGAAAAGGAGGAAAAGTTTAATCCCCCAGAGAATTTTAATCCCGGAGGGAAAACACGTGCGGGCCCTCATAGACGCCACACCTCAAACTCTCCCGCGTGACTCGACCGATTTAAAGCCGCCTCCTTCCAGGTGTTGACCTTAGTCCACGCGGATACAAAATTCATCTTAACTGTAAAGCACACAATTATATCGTCTTGCAACAGTAAATAAAAATTAAAAAAGTAATCATTCCTTCCAACTATCTCAATTGCTGTAATTGTTCAAAGAAATATGCTGCGATTCATTACCAAACCAGCGACTCGATGTGTAGGTACTGTGTCTTAGACTTACGTATTCAGGCACTACAAAAAACCAACGAGGAACTACAACGCTCCAATGCGTTGATCTGGGACACCATGATGGCCTTCCCTCAACTCCCTACCCCTCATTCTTCTTCTTCTTCTTCTTCTTTCCCCGCCCTTCCTACTCCAGCTTCCTCCTCCTCAAACTCATATTCTGACGTTCTGACCCAACTACATACCTCCTCCTCCTCCTCTGCCTCGCCTGCACCCCGCCTCCATCCTTACTATTCCTTCCGCCCCATCCACCTCCCTTGCTACCTCATCCACTCCTCCCTCTTCTCCCTCCACCACCTTGGCTCCTCCCCTATCCTCATCACCACTCCATCTTCCCCTTCCACCTCCAACACGATCTCCTCTGCCTCGCCTCAACCACCCCACTCCTCTGCAACGCCAGAACCCGCCGCCACCCTTACCATACCTTCAACTCCATCCACCTCCTTCCTACCCATCCACCTCCATCCACAGTACCACTCCCCTTTCTCCCGCTCTCCTTCCTCTCCTCCAACACCCTTGACTCCTCCCCTATCCTCATCACCTCCATCCTCCACTTCCACCTCCAACACGAACTCAACCTCCGCCTCCTCCTCCACTTCTGATACCACATCTCCCTCCATCCACACCTCACCCTCCACCCTTTCCCAGCCACCCACTACTAACACCACCACCACTTCCAAACCCACCTTAGCCCGCGCTCCCTCTTGTACCTCGCGCCCTTCCAGAAGAAATCACAAGACCATTCTACCAGCTGTCCTTGTACGAACCAGACGCTGTTTCCTGGTATGGGCAAACTAACTACTAGAGTCAATTTAGTTGGAACAGTGTGGTGAGAGGCCAACTTACAGGTTTTGTGGTCGGAATACGTTGACACGGCAGCGTTTCTGTATCCCCGGAGCCAAACTGGACGATATTGAATCAGCTGTCGATGCAGTTTCAGTAAATGCGAAGGACGACACAGTGTATCTGATCCATGCGGGAACCAACGACCTTCAGTCAACTCAAATTCAGGACCTGTTAGCAAAATACCGTCAAGTCATTCGGAAATACAAGACCAAGTCCCCTCACATCATCGTCTCTGGAATTCTACCGAGAGTCAATACGTTCGCCGGATACAACAACAGTAAAGCGTACGGCATCAACACTAGTCTAAAGCAGTTATGTAACGATGAAGGCGTAGGGTTCACGAACGCATGGCATCACTTCAACCAGCGCCCAGATTTGTTTTGGGAGGACGGACTCCACTTGAACGAGGTTGGTTCGGCGCGGCTAGGAAGGCTCCTGAACGATGCAGTTGAAAGCTTCTCGAAAAGCTATTCAAAAAACTGGAGGCGAGGGCAAGGCAAAGGCAACCCTTGATCAACCGAACCGTAGCGTCGCTGCGGCTTGCAGTAAACTGTGGAACCAACGACGCCTCCGACAAGCTAACTCATTCAACACGACGAGGCCAAACCAGTAGTCACATTTCCATTTTGTACACAAAGGCACGCAGTCTAGTACCCAAACAGGACGAAAATAGGGCGTATATTGCAACTGAGAAACCAGATGTGGTAGCCATCACAGAGACTTGGGCCAACTCTGCACATCTAGTATCTGAACTGTCATTTCCCAGGTACAGCTTCCAAAAAATCGAATGCACAAGAAAGGAGGAGGAGTAATTTGCTACGTAAAAAGTACGCTCCTGCCATAAAAATAGACAAACAGGATGCAGAAATTACGACTCCGTCTATGTGGAAATAACTGCGAATAATAAGAAACTAACACTTGCGATCGTATACAGGCCTCCAAAACAACAAGCAGCCGATGACACTGCCCTGTACGAAGAGCTTCACTCTTTAACACAAAGTAAACAAGCAATAATAATTGGGGACTTTAATTGCCCTAACATTGACTGGGGACAATTGACTGGAGATCAAGAGGGTAACAGGCTTATAGAAATGGTGGAGGATTCGTTCCTCACTCAAGTTGTAACTCAACCAACAAGAGAAAACAATCTGCTGGATCTGGTATTAGTAAGCGACCCCGACCTCATTCGCGACTGTGAAGTTGGTGAAAAAAATTAATGGTTGCGATCACCACTTAATCCGTTTCAATGTCAACATAAGTCACAAACTCGTAGACAATCCGTCAGTGATACCAGACTACAAAAAAGCAAATTTCAATCTAGCCCGTGAGCTGCTTCCCTCCGCGACCTGGGACCAACTTCACCTAACCGACAATACAATCGACAACGTGTGGAACAACTTCAAAGATAAGCTTTTGGGAGTAGAAGAGGCTACAGTGCCGACGAAACCCAGGCGAGTAAATTGTGCCGTAGATCCACCGTGGATGACCAGAGAAATAAAAAGGGCGGTAAACTTAAAAAAAAGGAATTATAACCTAATGAAAGAGAATGACACGGCCGAAGCCCGTACTCAGTACCACAATAGTAGTAAACGCAACTACGAAAAACAAATAGCGCGTGACATCAAGACAAACTCAAAAAAATTCTTCACATACATCAGATCGAAAAAGAAAGTAAAATCCAATATTGGTCCCCTGACAGACGAGACTGGAGCTGCAACTCAGGACAGTAAACAGATGGCCAGAATCCTCAACAGTAACTTCGCATCCGTATTCACAGTCGAGAACATCGAAACCATGCCCGAGAACCCTGACCCGCCGAGGGGAATCACGCCCCTGAAAATTGACTCAATATGCGACCAAGAAGTAAAAGAGTGTTTGGATAAACTCGACACGAACAAGTCAACAGGACCTGACGGTTTGTCCCCGCGGTTATTAAAAGAGCTTAAACAACAAATACTTCAGCCACTCACTAACATGTTCAACCAGTCTGTTCAATTGAAAAAGGTCCCGGAAGACTGGAAGATGGCGAACGTAACACCAATTTTCAAAAAAGGAGACAAAAGCGTTGCATTAAACTACAGGCCCATAAGTTTGACATCAGTGGCAGGAAAAATACTCGAAAAGATTATTAGAGACAAACTTGTTAAGTTTCTAGAAGACAATAATGTAATCTCCGACACCCAGCATGGCTTCAGAAACAAGCGCTCCTGCCTAACGAATTTATTAGACTTCTTCCAAGGTATATATAAGAACTGGGATGCCCACATCCCCAGTGATGTTATATACCTGGACTTTCAGAAGCCATCGACAAGGTACCGCACGAGCGACTCCTTAAGAAACTGCACTCGGCGGGCATTGGAGCCAATCTGATCGCGTGGATAAGAGATTGGCTCACCGACAGAAAACAACGAGTACTACTCAACGGACAGCCTTCCGATTGGCTTCCAGTCACTAGTGGAGTGCCTCAAGGGTCAGTGCTGGGACCCATTCTCTTCATCATATATATCAACGACCTCGAATCAGGACTGAAATCCACAATATCGAAATTTGCTGATGACACTAAGGTGGGGGAAAGGCCCTCACAAAGACCGACTGCGAAATCATTCAGAAAGACCTCAATCACATTATCGAATGGTCGGAAAAATGGCAAATGTCCTTTAATGTTGACAAATGCAAAGTCATGCACATTGGGTCCAGAAATAGTAACACACATACATCATGAATGGGAGACCTCTGCAAGCGATGCAGGAGGAAAAGGATCTTGGAGTCACTATCAGCAGTGACCTGAAACACGCGAATCACTGTAAAAAGCATATAACAAACCAACGCTATGCTCATGTTCATAGCGAAGAACTTCGAGTGTAAAACGCCAGATGTGATGCTATCCTTATATAATTCCATGGTAAGACCGCATCTCGAGTATGCAGTACAGTTCTGGTCTCCTAATTACAGATAGGATATTGATTTACTGGAGAGGATTCAACGACGTGCCACGAAAATGATTCCAATCTTAAGAGCTCAACCGTACGAGGAACGACTCAAGCGCCTCAATCTCTTTACACTGGAGAAAAGACGCCTACGAGGAGATATGACTCAAGTCTTCAAGTATCTAAAAAAATTCAATAACGTCGATTACTCCAATTTCTTTGAATTGCAAACCAACCTAAGAACTAGAAATAACGGTTTACCCATTCAGTCTAGTCGATGTAACACAGACATCGGAAGGAGTTTCTTTTCAAACCGAGTCATCCGTCACTGGAACAATCTTCCTTCAGAAGTAGTAAATGCGAATACTATCAACTCCTTCAAATATAGAATCGACCGTCACTTCGCTGCGTCGGGAGTAAACTGAATATTGAGTTGCTTTCATATGCTCCTCAATATCGAGGCGCTTTCATCTGCTCCTCAATGTCGAGGTGCTTTCATCTGCTCCCCAGGCCCCAGGCTGTCGAGCAGATTAAATCACCAAAGCGGGCAACCTCGTAATGAGCCAATAGGCTTTCTGTTGCCTGCGTTTCCATGTTTCCATGTTTCCATGTTTCCTCCTCCTCCTCCTCTCCACCCCCTCCTTCTCTTATTCCTCTTCCTTCTTCTCAAATTCACTCATGCTAACCAACAGTCCTCCTCCTCCTCCTCCCCCTCCTCTTTCTCCTCCTCCTCCTCCTCTTCTTCCTCCTCCTCCTCCTCTCCACCCCTTCCTTCTCTTATTCCTCTTCCTTCTCAAATTCACTCATTCTAACCAACAGTCCTCCTCCTCCTCCACCTCCTCCTCCTCCTCCTCCTCCTCCTCCTCCTCCTCCTCCTCCTTCTCCTCTTCACCCCCTCCTCCTCTTATTCCTCTTTCTTCTTCTCAAATTCACTCATGCTAACCAACCCTCCTCCTCCTCCTCCTCCTCCTGTTTCTCCTCCTCCTCCTCCTCTTCCTCCTCCTCCTTCTCCTCCTCCTCCTCCTCCTCCTCCTCCTCCTCTCCACCCCCTCCATCTCTTATTCCTCTTCCTTCTCAAATTCACTCATGCTAACCAACCATCCTCCTCCTCCTCCTCCTCCTCCTCCTCCTCTTCCTCCTCATCCTCCTCCTCCTCCTCCTCCTCCTCCTCTTCCTCCTCCTCCTCCTCCTCCTCCTCCTCCTCCTCCTCCTCCTCTTCCTCCTCCTCCTCCTCCTCCTCCTCCTCCTCCTCCTCTTCCTCCCCCGCCACAGGGTCAGAAGGTCAAGGAACGCCCCAATGCCAGCACCTACTACGCACACTTCGACCTTTACGAGCGAGGCAAGTTCGACGAGATCCTTGAGGGGATGGTCAGCTCCCACGCCCAGAACGAGGACATGGCCATTTCCGAAGCCATGACCAGCAAGATGTTCGAGGACGCTAAGACTGGTGGGTATGGGGGTATGGTGGGGGTGGGTATATAGGGGATTTTTATATTTTTTTGTTCTTCATTTTATTTGAATTATTATTATTTTATTTTTATTGTGTGTATTTAGTGTGATGTGTACGTGTGTCTGTTTTTCTTTCTCCTCCTCCTCCTCCTCCTCCTCCTCCTCTTCTTCCTCTTCTTCCTTTTCTGCATCATCTTCTTCTTCTTGTTCTTCCTCCTCCTCTTTTTCTTCTTGTTCTTGTTCTTCTTCTTTCTCTTCCTCCTCCTCCTCCTCCTCCTCCTCCTCCTCCTCCTCTTCTTCCTCTTCTTCCTTTTCTGCATCACCTTCTTGTTCTTCCTCCTCCTCTTTTTGTTCTTGTTCTTCTTCTTTCTCTTCCTCCTCCTCCTCCTCCTCCTCCTCTTTTGCTTTATCTTCTGCATCTTTTTCCTCTTTGCTTTCCTCCTCCTCCTCCTCCTCTTCTTCTCTCCTCTTCCTCCTCCTCTTCTTTTTCCTTGTCTCCTCCTCTGTGTGTGTGTGTGTGTGTGTGTGTATTACCTATTGCTGGTCATATATCTCTTTCTATCTTTCAATATCTATCTATCTATCTATCAGGTGTTGGCCTGGACCTGGCGGCACAGATCCTGCAGCAGGGGCGTGACCACGGCATCGCTGGATACAACCGCTGGAGGCACCTCTGCGGCCTCCCGAAAGCTGCCTCCTTCCAAGGCCTGAGTGACGTCGTTGCCCCGGAAAACATCAAGAAACTACAAGGGATTTATAAGTAAGGAAGCCTTGTATTGGTAGCTTCAGTTTGCTTGTTGGGAAATGCCTATGTTGTTCTGCACTAGAGAATGTCCCTGAAGCCGAAAGCAGTGTTTGTAGTGTGTTCCGGCTAGTCTGTGTCTGTCCAAGGTTAACGTTAGCTGTCAGACCGTTATGTAAGGTCTTCAGTTCTTATGGATTTAATATGATAGCAAGGAGGTAGTGGGTTAGGTCAGGTCTGTCCCAGGTTAATGTTAGCTGTCAGACCGTTATGTACAGTCTTAAGTTCTTATGGATTTAATATGATAGCAAGGAGGTAGTGGGTTAGGTCAGGTCTGTCCCAGGTTAATGTTAGCTGTCAGACCGTTATGTACAGTCTTAAGTTCTTATGGATTTAATATGATAGCAAGGAGGTAGTGGGTTAGGTCAGGTCTGTCCTAGGTTAATGTTAGCTGCCTCCTGAAAGCTGTCTCCTTCCAAGACCTCAGTGATGTCGTTGCCCTGGAAAACACCAAGAAACTACAAGGGATTTATAAGTAAGGAAGCCTTGTATCAAAGCCTTAAGTCTGTGATCTTAACCCCCATACATTTCTCTGTTAACACAATTTCTTATATATTTTTTAGCCCTGAGAATACAAGATGCCTTTCCCTTCAAGATGGAGACATTGGGAAAGGCCTTTGTTATCCTGCACTAGACTAACAATGCCTTGCAAATACTACTACAACCTCTACTAACAATGTGGTAACTCTCATCCATCTCCCAGGCATGTGGATGATGTGGATCTCTTCACCGGTGGACTCGCGGAAAAGCCAAACTGTGGAGCGCTGGTCGGGCCCACGTTTGGCTGTTTGATTGGTCGCCATTTCCACCACCTGAGGCGAGGCGATCGTTACTGGTATGAGGACGACATCCCGCCCTCCTCATTCACTAAGGGTACGCGTGTGTGTGTGTGTGTGTGTGTGTGTGTGTGTGTGTGTGTAGATTAGTAAGTAAATATTTATTGCTATCAAAACATCATATACATAGATACAAACAAAAACATCGTAAATTAAGCATCGGTCTGTGTGTGTGCGTGTGTGTGTGTGTGTGTGTGTGTGCGTGTGTTTAGAGAAGTGTTTAACCCGGTAACAGCGGGTACCATGTTTCTGAATGGTCCTTCTAAGCAAGAAAAATGAGGAAAATCATCATCCATACAAACCATTTCATAATATATATCAAAGCATTTGTGATCAGTTTATGTATCATCTTTTGGGGGGTGTTATATCATGGCACAAATTTGGCCCGATGCTGCTACACGGTAAAGCCACAAATTTGGCCCGTCGCTGCTACACGGTAAAGCCACAAATTTGGCCCGTCGCTGCTACACGGTAAAGACACAAATTTGGCCCGTCGCTGCTACACAGTAAAGGCACAAATTTGGCCCGTCGCTGCTACACAGTAAAGGCACAAATTTGGCCCGTCACTGCTACACAGTAAAGCCACAAATTTGGCCCGTCGCTGCTACACGGTAAAGCCACAAATTTGGCCCGTCGCTGCTACACAGTAAAGCCACAAATTTGGCCCGTCGCTGCTCCACGGTAAAGCCACAAATTTGGCCCGTCGCTGCTACACGGTAAAGCCACAAATTTGGCCCGTCACTGCTACACAGTAAAGCCACAAATTTGGCCCGTCGCTGCTACACGGTAAAGCCACAAATTTGGCCCGTCGCTGCTACACGGTAAAGCCACAAATTTGGCCCGTCGCTGCTACACGGTAAAGCCACAAATTTGGCCTGTCGCTGCTACACGGTAAAGCCACAAATTTGGCCCGTCGCTGCTACACGGTAAAGCCACAAATTTGGCCTGTCGCTGCTACACGGTAAAGCCACATATTTGGCCTGTCGCTGCTACACGGTAAAGACACAAATTTGGCCCGTCGCTGCTACCTAGTTAAGATTCCCAACCTAAATATTTTCCTGCGTCACCAATAACATATATCTAGATAGTGTTTAAAGATATACCAAGTCAATTTTTGGCTCACGTACGTTCAATAAACACTTTCAGAACAACTTTACGAGCTCTGCAAGACCAGCCTGGGACGTGTGATCTGCAACAGCAGCGACAAGCTCCAGCACGTCCAGCCCAAGGTCATGCTGGAGGCTGATTCCTTCCTGTAAGTATGAGAATGACGGTCAAACTATGAGGTTCTGTATGAGTCAGTATGTGCTGTTTTAATAAGTGTGTTTACGATAGTTTTAAGCTTGTATTCTTAAGCATCTCAGAGCGCCAGATCGCCTGCTTGAAAATAGTTACATAGATAGATAGAACGTGAATGTTGGATAGATGCGTGTGTGTGTGTGTGTGTTTATGTGACAAGCTATGTGTTACGTCTACGCATGTGTTGCCATTATGAGGGAATGTTTTGGGTTAAGGAAGGGACGGATAGCTGGACAGACAGACAGAGGACCAGGTGATAGTTAACCAAGCTCTCCACCCACAGCAATGCACCAATGGCCTCTTGCAGCCTCCTTATGTTCTCAAGTTCTTATATTGTAATTACGAGGGAAAGTCTTTGGTTATGGAAGGGACGGGTAGCTAGGGAGACAGACAGAGGACCAGGTGATAGTTAACCAAGCTCTCCACCCACAGCAATGCACCAATGGCCTCTTGCAGCCTCCTTATGTTCTCAAGTTCTTATATTGTAATTACGAGGGAAAGTCTTTGGTTATGGAAGGGACGGGTAGCTAGGCAGACAGACAGAGGACCAGGCGATAGTTAACCAAGCTCTCCACGCACAGGAACACCCCAATGGCCTCCCTCCTTATGTTCTCAAGTTCTTATATTGTCACTATGAGGGGATGGCTTTGGTTAGAAGGCACGGTTAGCTTGTCAGACAGACAGAGAACCAGGCGATAGTTAACCAAGCTCTCACACAGGAATGCCCCAATGGCCTGCCAGGTGAAGCATATCAAGGGTGTGGACCTGAAGAAGTGGAAGACCGCCATCCCCAACTTCATCATTCCCGACAAGATGCTTCAGGAGAGCATTGAGAGGGCCAGGCGCGACATCACCAACATGAGGGACTCCGAGTGGAACCTCTGGGAAGCACGTGAGTGTTGCCGTGTGTGTGTGTGTGTGTGTGTGTGTGTGTTTTCTTTTTTCTTTTAATTTCAACGGTTAATATTTCTAAGTGTATATTTCTGTGTGTGTGTGTGTGTGTGTGTGTGTGTGTGTGTGTGTGTGAGAGAGAGAGAGAGATAGAGAGAGAGAGTGTACGTATGTAATATAATGATAATGATGATGATGATGATAGTGAGGTCAGTACAGGGGGGTGAAGGATTGAGGGGAGGGGGGCGTGACCTAGGATGACCCCAAATACACACAATGACCTACTTTGCCTAGTACATTAGGCTTATTTGTTTTTTCTCTGACCATCGGGGGAGCCTATGGGGAGGCCTATTCTGACATGACTTGTGATTGGTGTGTGTGTGTGTGTGTGTGTGTGTGTGTGTGTGTGTGTGTGTGTTTCATTATGGAATAGGCCTATTGAAATCTACAGAACTATACTGACATGACTAGTGATTGGTGTGTGTGTGTGTGTGTGTGTGTGTGTGTGTGTGTGTGTGTGTTTACTTATGGAAAAGGCCTATCGAAATCTACAGAACTATACTGACATGACTAGTGATTGGTGTGTGTGTGTGTGTGTGTGTGTGTGTGTGTGTGTGTGTGTGTGTGTGTGTGTGTGTGTGTGTGTGTTTCATTATGGAAAAGGCCTATTGAAATCTACAGAACTATACTGACATGACTAGTGATTGGTGTGTGTGTGTGTGTGTGTGTGTAGCCATGGAGCCCAACTTAACAATGACACACACTGGAACATAATAATCCCATAATAAACACAAATATAACACTTAAAAATCAGGTATAAATCACAGTATAGCGTGTTCAGCGAAGTCCCAGGTGTAATTAACAGATGCCGCGAAGACTAGCTTGCCGGCACACCCTAACGCACACACCGAACACACTCTACCTTTACACATGGTAGGTCACACACACACATACACACACACTCCATAGATACGGAGACGGAACCACACGAGCGTAAAGCCCAGGCCTACAACTACAGCTACAACTAGGTAAATACAACAAGGTAAATACACACAATTCCCTTAACACATGTTCCCCTCTCTCTGACTGACTGCCACTAACACCTTCTAGCACACACACCAACTGACCCAGGACCCAGAACGAAGCGACAGACTAACTCCCGACCCAGACTGACCCCAAGCGGACACCCCAGGACGCAACGCCCGACCTGGGGGGGCCAACGCGTGACCCCTGACCTCATGCAAGCGCTGGTGGGCAGGGGGTCGGAAGCGCAGGGGAGTGAGGACTTGAAGTTGAGTCCGAGGGTTATGCGGGAGGCCGAGGAGCTTCTGACGGATTGCTTTAGCGCGGGTGTCAAGGCTTGGGGGATTATGAGGCAACACGAACGGCAGCTGTGGCAGAAACGTGAGTAACTTGACCCACACGCACTCACACACGCACTCACTCACGAACGCACACACTCACTCACGAATGCACTCATTTTTTGTGTGGGTGGTGGGGGTTAGAAGAGGTTGTGGTGATCCTACGCACTCATTTTTCATGTTAGGATCGGAATATGACTTTCACCCGCACGCACGCACGCACTCACAAGCCTCCTTCTCCTCCTTCCTCCTCCTCCTCCTCCTCCTCCTTTTTCTCATTCAAACTTTTTTTTTCTTTTCCATATTTTTCTTTCCTCCTCCTCCTCCTCCTCCTTCTTCTCCTCCTCCTCCTTTTTCTCATTCAAACTTTTTTTTCTTCTCCATATTTTTCGTTCCTCCTCCTCCTCCTCCTCCTATTTTTCTCATTCAAACTTTTTTTCTTCTCCATATTTTTCTTTCCTCCTCCTCCTCCTCCTCCTCCTCCTCCTTCTCCTCCTTTTTATCATTCAAACATTTTTTTAATCACCAAAATTTTATTTCCTCCTCCTCCTCCTCCTCCTCCTCCTCCTCCTTCTCCTTTTACTCATTCAAACTTTTTTTTCTTCTCCATATTTTTCTTTCTTCCTCCGCCACCTCCTCCGCCTCCTTTTTCATATTAAAACTTTTTTTCCTTACCTGACCTGCCATATAGTCCTTCCCAGCCTTACCAGACCCTTAGCAATGAGTCGGGTATTTACCAAACCTCAAACATGACCTCAAACCACTACTGGCTCTTCTCTTCTCTTCTCTTATTCTTTGTATTGTTCTTTTTATTGGTATTCTTCCTCTTCTTCTGTTTCTTCTTCCTTAATTCTTCATATTATTATTATTATTATTATTATTATTATTTTTTTTTTTTATTATTATTATTATTATTATTATTATTATTATTATTATTATTATTATTATTATTATTATTATTGTTATTATTATTATTATTATTATTATTATTATTATTATTGTTTTCTTTCATTTTCTTTTCTTATTTTCCTGATATTCCTGTCTTCTTTTTCATTCCTATTAACATTCTTCAGGTCAGGTCAAGTCATTACGTAGGTCATTTCTCACGACCTGACAACTAACTGACCCGTCTTTCCCCCTCCATCCCACAGGTCAGGCAGCATAAGGGCACGAAAAACACGCGCAGCTGACCGCCAGCTGAAGGACTACTGAATCCGGGTCACCAAGCAGCGTCCTCGACCTGATGGAAGTGTTGGCAAACATTGACGTGAGCGACATCATGGAAATCCCCAGTGTGTTTGAGTGTGACGACCAGACCTGCCTTGCGACCATACACCACGATTCCGTACGGCGACAGGATGGTGCAATAACCTGAATTTCCCGTCCTTCGGCAAGTCATTCCGGGCCAAGAGTCGTCTGTTGAGGCCCTCCTATGAAGGTGGTGAGTGTGTGTGTGTGTGTGTGTGTGTGTGTGTGTGTGTGTGTGATTGGGGGTTGTGTCTGTGTGTGTGTGTGTGTGTGTGTGTGAGGGGGGGTTGTGTCTGTGTGTGTGTGTGTGAGGGGGGGTTGTGTCTGTGTGTGTGTGCGTCTGTGTGTGTGTTAAGTTAGATGAGGACTACGTAATATCAATTCTGTGTGTGTGTGTGTGTGTGTGTGTGTGTGTGTGTGTGTGTGTGTGTGTGTGTGTGTGTGTGTGTGTGTGATTGACAGGCTATGAGAGAAGGGAAGGGAAGGGAAGGGAAGAGAAGAGAAGAGAAGGGAAGGGAAGGGAAGAGAAGAGAAGGGAAGGGAAGGGAAGGGAAGAGAAGGGAAAGAAAAATGAAAGAAAATGAGACAGAGAGAGAGAGAGAGAGAGAGAGAGAGAGAGAGAGAGAGAGAGAATATGCATGTATGTGTATATGTATAGACAAACAAATTATAACCACCACTACTACTACTACTACTAATAATAATAATAATAATACCATTACTACTACTACTACTACTACTACTACTACTACTACTACCATTACTACTACTACTACAACTACTACCATTACTACAACAACTATCCCCCTATTTCCAGTCCAATCAAACCCACTACTACTACTACTACTACTATTAACCCCAGTATTCTACCTCCATTTCCAGGGCTATCAAAACCCTGAGCTACGTCAATCACAGGTCAGCCGCTTCCCTCCCCTCGGCTAATCTCTACGAACATGCACAACGATGTCTCGGCTCCTCATGTTCGCTACACCCTCATGGTCATGCAATGGGGGCAGCTTATCCACCATGACATCATCTTCACGCCCATCAACAAAGGTATGTGTGTGTGTGTGTGTGTGTGTGTGTGTGTGTGTAAGTAATGGTTTATTGCTAACATATTTAAGAGAGTTTTCCAATTGTATAACTTTAAATATCTTGGCTATATCTATGTCTGTGTGTGTGTGTGTGTGTGTGTGTGTGTGTGTGTGTGTGTGTGTAAGTAATGGTTTATTGCTAACATAATATTTAAGACAGTTTTCCAATTGCATAACTTAAATACCTTGGCTATATCAATGTCTGTGTGTGTGTGTGTGTGTGTGTGTGTGTGTGTGTGTGTGTGTGTGTGTGTACCTAACTTACCCTAACTTAACTTAACCATTATCTAAGTTGGTCTTGAAATCATAAATCGTATGTGTGTGTGTCTGTGTGAGTGTATGTGTGTGTGTGTGTGTGTGTGTGTGTGTTTAGATTTTTTTCTTTTTTGACTTATAGTCTCTCTCTCTCTCTCTCTCTCTCTCTCTCTCTCTCTCTCTCTCTCTCCTTGACCTTTCTTGACCCAGGTTACCGAGAGATGAACCAGGTCACTGCATTTGTGGATGCCTCACACCCATGGCTCAGACAAGTGTGAACAGAGACAGCTGAGAATGCTAACGGTGAGGTTTGTTATTATTATTGTTATTGTTATTATTATTAGTATTAGTATTAGTATTGTTGTTGTTATGAAGGAAGGAAAGGAGAGAGATGGAGGTAATGAGAGAGAGAGAGAGAGAGAGAAAAATGAAAAGAGAGAGAGAGAGAGAGAGAGAGAAAAAAGAAAAAATCTCTCTCTCTCTCTCTCTCTCTCTCTCTCTCTCTCTCTCTCTCTCTCTCTCTCTCTCTCTCTCTCTCTCTCTCTCTCTCTCTCTCTCTCTCTCTCTCTCTCTCTCTCTCTCTCTCTCTCTCTCTCTCTCTCTCTCTCTCTCTCTCTCTCTCTCTCTCTCTCTCTCTCCTGAGGTGAGTCTCTCACAAATCATATACGTAATTTTTTTTCTTATTTTCTTTGTATTCTCCTTCCTTTCTCAATTCATTTCTTTCCTCACCTTCTCTTCCTCCCTCTCTTCCTCTCTCCCTCCTTTCCTCCTCCTCCTCCTCCTCCTCCTCCTCCTCCTCTCAAGTCCACTAATACTGAAGCACACGTAATCTATCAAACACATTCTATCAGGCATTTTAAATCACTATATTGTTATGAGTGAGTTTATCCTTGCAAAGTCTATCAATAAGTTCTAAGTCCTTTCCTTCCTTATATAGTGTGAGTGTGTGTGTTAATATGTCTACTAAATCTCTATGTTAGTGTGAGTTTTTTCCCTGCAAAGTCTATCAATAAGTTCTAAGTCCTTTCCTTCCTTATATAGTGTGAGTGTGTGTGTGTTAATATGTCTACTAAATCTCTATGTTAGTGTGAGTTTTTTCCCTGCAAAGTCTATCAATAAGTTCTAAGTCCTTTCCTTCCTTATATAGTGTGAGTGTGTGTATTAATAAGTATACTAAATCTCTATGTAAGTCTGAATGAGTGTTTTCTACCAGTCTGTCAATAAGTTCTTTGCTTGTGTCGTAAGTAATAATTCTAACGTGTGTAATTCTTGCAGGTCACGCTTGCCAAGATGCTCTGCGATAACTGTGATAATGTGGAGAGTGAGCAGCGGTCCGTCTTTGACCTTCCTGACCCCTTCCTGTAAGTGAGACTGTTTGGGGGTTAGGTCAGTATTGTTAAAGGTCACAGGCTCACATTACAACTGTTTCCCAAGGCCACAGAGAAGATTATCCGGGTTTTCTTGGGTGTTTTTTCCGTTCAATGTCCAGAAGTCAGGTAAAACTTATATATATTTGACTAGGCTTTCGTATGAGTTGTAGGCATTTTCAGGGGTATTTTTATGACCCCAGTGGTAGTTTGAACCTTCCTCTGTACCATGAATCTGAGAAACATATCTGACAAGACTTTCATAGGAGTTTGGGGCATTTCCGGGGGTAGTTTTATGACCCTGGTGGTAGTTTGAACCTTCATCTGTGCTGTGAACCAAAGAAATATATTTGACAAGACTTTCATAGGAGTTTGGGGCATTTCCGGGGGTAGTTTTATGACCCTGGTAGTAGTTTGAACCTTCATCTGTACTGTGAACCTAAGAAATATATTTGACAAGACTTTCCTAGGAGTTCAGGGCATTTCCAGGGGTAGTTTCATGACCCTGGTGGTAGTATGAACCTCCATCTGTACTGTGAACCTAAGAAAACATATATTTGACAAGGCTTTCATAGGAGATTTGGGCACTTCCAGGGGTAGTTTTATGACCCCAGTGGTAGTTTGACCCTTCCTCTGTACCAAGAACCTAAGAACACGCATATTTGACTAGGCTTTCATACGAGTTCAGGGCATTTCCAGGGGAGTTTATGACCCCAGTGGTAGTTTGACCCTTTCTCTGTACCAGGAACCCCAAAACACAGACATGAGAACCCAGTTAACCTCATTTTTGACCTCTGGAACTTGTCAACATGGGAGGCGGAAACTTCTCATCCCACCAACCAGACACTGTGATGATCCCATTGATGTTTCAGGAACCCTCGTGTGTCCCACCTTGACCTGCCGGGGATCAACCCGGAGCTGTGGAAGGCGCGTGTCATGTGGGGTCAGCAAGACTGATATTGACATCAGGGCAGCCAGCGCATATCACCCTGTGTCATGTGCACCTGTACCAAGGAAGGGGTGAGTGATGTGTGTGTTTTCCTTGCTAGAGGGGGTGAGGAAGGGTGACAAGAGTGAAGGGGTGAGGTATGTGTTTGTCCTTGCTATAGGGGGTGAGGAAGGGTGACAAGAGTGAAGGGTGAGTGATGTGTGGGGGTGAGGAAGGGTGACAAGAGTGAAGGGTGAGTGATGTGTGGGGGTGAGGAAGGGGTGACAAGAGTGAAGGGGTGAGAGGTATGTGTTTGTCCTTGCTATAGTTAGCCTGTTCTCACGCCAAGCATCTGCTAGTGAAGTCTTTCTCCTCGGGTGCACCTTCTGAAAGCCCCGGTCCATGTTCAGATGTTTCCGTACAGTGCCACTATTCATATCAAAAGTTACCCTGTTCTCACGCCAAGCATCTTTCTTTCTCTTTAAACATGAAATTATTGTACCGTGTGGGGACCCAGCAGCCTCCTGGTACTGAAGGGAAGTGTGTAGTGTTCTGTATAGGTTACGTATATGCAGTTACGGGTATGTGGTACCTAACATTGGGACCTGTTTGGGTGAGCTACGAGTGCGGATCTTTGCTCTCTATCTCCAGAGTCTGTGTAGTCAACTGTAAGTCAGATTATACTGCTTACTGTACCAGGAATTACCTTCTGAATAAAGCCTCTATTCTTGAACTTAATGACGCCACAGTTTGCTTGTTTGAAAAGCTGTTATGACTGTTTCCCAAAGGCCACAGAAGGCTAACCTGGTTTTCATGGGTGGTTTAACCGTTCATTGTGCAGAGGGAGTGCAAAACTATCACCAGATCAAAGCAACTAGA
>NW_026110684.1:542500-622500 GCF_024679095.1 Eriocheir sinensis
AGAAGGAAATGGGGAAAGTACTAGAAGGGGAAGAAGAGGGGGGAAAGAAGAGGAAGTGGAGGAGAGATAAGGAGCTGATGGGCATAGAGGAGAGGAGGAAATGAGTGAGGAGTTAAAAATGGGTAAAGTAAGAGGGGGAGGAGGAAGGGAAGGAAGAAGAGGAGAGGAGGAAGAGAGGAGGAAATGATGATCAGGAGAAACTGGGGAGAGAAAAAGGTGAAGGCAGAATGAGGAAGGAGAAGGAAAAAAGTGAAGGACAGATAAAGAAGGAAGAGAGAAGGGGGTGAGAAGATATCATAATGAAGAGATGAAGAAGGGGAAGGAAGATGGGGGAAGAGAAGAGATTAGAGAGAGGCTGTGGATAAGGTAAGAGAGAAAGATGGGGAAATGGGGAAGAAGAGGGAGAAGAAAAAGAAGAAAAAGAAGAAGAAAAAGGAAAATAAGAAATAGTAATAATAATAAAAAAAGAAGAAAAAAAGACGATAAAAGGAAGGGGGATGGAAAAGAGGAAGAAAGGGAGACAGGTGGAAGGGAAGAGAAGGGCTGAGCTGAGGAATAAATTAGGAGTTACGTAAAAGGTGACGAATTGAGAGAGGAAGAAATGAGACAAAGGGAGAAAATGGGTAAATGAGAAAGGGAGGAGATGAAGAGGAGAAAAAGGGTTAAGGGAGGAGATGGAGAGGAGGATTAGGAGTGCGGAAGAAGTGATTAGGGAGGAAGGAAGGGGAGAGGGAGGATATGGTGATGGCTCTACACAGGGAGAAGGGAAGGAAGGGTGAAAGAGGGAGAAATTGATGAAAGAGGAAGGGAGGCGCGAGGGAGGAGGGAGGAAAAGGAACGAAAAGAGAGGAGGAAGAAGAGAGTAAAGAGTGAAAGATATATTGATGAGAGGAAGGAGGAAGGATGAGAGAAGGAAGAAAAGTGAGAAAGAGGGAGGTAGAGGTTGAAGAAAGAAAAGAATGAAGGAGAAAATAATGAGAGATGCAGAAAGGAGTAGATAAGAGAGGAGTAAATTGATGATGAGGGTTAAAAAAAACAGGAAAGGAAAAAAAGGGGGCAAAAAACATAGATGGAATAGTTTAAAGGGAAAGGGAGCGGAAAGGAGGGAAAAAAGTAATGGGAAGATAATATGTAGGCTGAAAGGAGTAGAAAGAAAGAGCTAAGGATGAGGAGGAAGGAGGAAAGGTAAGGAGATGTCTAAATTGGAAAGAAGAGTAGAAGGGAGAGGAAAGATAATGATGGAGAAAAGAGGATGAAAGGAAATGGCTGATCGGAGAAGATGAAGAATGGGAAGAGAACTAGATAAAGAAGGGAAGAAGAGAAAACAAGCGAGCGGAAGAGGAAATTATGGAGGTGTTCTTGGAATGAGGGAGGGAGAAAACAAAGTGATGTTGATGGAGGAAGAGTAAGAATAAAAGGGAGGGAAGGGGAAACAAGGAAAGGAAGGAAGGAGGAAGGAAGGAGGGTAGATAAAGGGAAAGGATGGGGAGGTTTATGAAGCATGGCGGGCGTATATATGTTATGTTGTTACGTTGGGGTTCTTATGTGTTATCACTGTCGCGTATTGTTGAATGGATGTTATTGGTTGTTCAGACTCGGCTATAAATTATTCAAAGCCAATTTTATTATATTTTGTTTCTTCTGTTTAATTGTTTTTCATGATTACTTGATTCTTCTTGCTTTTCTGTATATTTTTGTCTATAACCATTTTCTCTTCTTATTACTTATCGTTTCCTTTCTTTTTTATACTATTATCCAGGATTACTTTTCTACTTGTATCGTATCTCTTATTATTACTCTTGCATACAAACAAACAAACAAAATTTTTTACCACCACCACCAACAACAACAACAACAACAAACACCACCAACAACAACCACTACCACCACCTACCACAGCCACCACCACCAACAACAACAACAAACACCACCAACAACAACCACTACCACCACCTACCACAGCCACCACCACCAACAACAACAACTAACCTGCACTCCCTCACTTAGAAAAAAAAAACGCTGTAGTTGACAAAGACTAAGACGAAGGAAGAACAAGAAGAGCAAGGGCGATGATAGTAGTGTGGTATGTACGTTACGGGAGGATGGAAGAGAAGGGGGGGGGGAGCTGGCGTACAAGGGGAGGGGGTAAGATGGTAAGGGGGGGGCGTCCGTGCGTACATAACAAGACTAATCCATCTGGGAGTCAGCGGGCTGGACAAACGGGGCCGCCGCAAATGTGGTCCGGCCATTATAAGCTGACCATAATTGTCCCATCACTCCACAATGGACAATTAGGGGCCACTTCCGCCAGTTCCCGACCCCGCACGGAGGACCGACGGACTGGGTGAGTGGCTGGAAGGTTGACTGGCTGGCTGACTGACTGACTGACTGACTGGCTGGTAGGTTGACTGGCTATCTGACTGACTGACTGACTGACTGGCTGGAAGGTTGACTGGCTGGAAGGTTGACTGTCTAGCTGACTGGCTGACTGACTGACTGACTGACTAACTGGCTGGCTGACTGACTGACTGGGTGGAAGGTTGACTGGCTGGCTGATTGACTGACTGACTGAGTGGCTGGAAGGTTGACTGGCTGAGTGGCTGGAAGGTTGACTGGCTGGCTGACTGACTGGCTGAGTGGCTGGCAGGTTGACTGGTTGGCTGACTGACTGACTAGCTGAGTGGCTGGCAGGTTGACTGGTTGGCTGACTGACTGACTGACTGAGTGGCTGGCAGGTTGACTGGTTGGCTGACTGACTGACTGACTGAGTGGCTGGCAGTTTGACTGGTTGGCTGACTGACTGACTGACTGAGTGGCTGGCAGGTTGACTGGTTGGCTGAGTGGCTGGCAGGTTGACTGGTTGGCTGACTGACTGACTGACTGAGTGGCTGGCAGGTTGTCTGGTTGGCTGACTGACTGACTGACTGAGTGGCTGGCAGGTTGACTGGTTGGCTGACTGACTGACTAGCTGAGTGGCTGGCAGGCTGACTGGCTGGCTGACTGACTGACTGGCTGGAGGGGTGATTTATTGGATGACTGGGTGGATGGTTGACTAACTGGCTGGAGGGCTGAGTGGATGGCTAGATGGCTGAATGCATGACTGACTGGCTGACTGAAGGGCTGACTGAATGGTTGGCCGGCTGACTGACTGACTGACTGACTTATTGGGTGAGTGACTGACTGACTGGATGGCTGACTGAATGGGTGGCTGACTGCCTGGTTGACTAGTGGGCTGACTGGCTGACTGGATGAGTGGGTGACTTTATGGATGGGTTATCGTTGTGTGACTGGATGGCTGGATGGATATGGAGGAAGGGGAAAAGGACGGGGTGATGGGGGGAATGGGGAAAATGTGGGATGAGTGTGTGGGCGGAAAGAGTTGAGTGTGGCACAGTGGGAGGAAGGGGTGAGGCAAGAGGGGAGCGTAACTATGTGTGTGAGTGTGGGAAGGGAAGGGAAGGGAAGGGAAGGGAAGGAAGGGAAGGGAAGGGAAGGGAAGGGAAGGGAAGGGAAGGGAAGGAAGGGAAGGGTTAATGAGTGGATGAAGAACGTGAGTGGGAGGGAAGGAGAGGAATGTTGGTGTGTGTTGTGGCATTGTATTGTGTGCAGGGGGAAGAAGAGGGAGTTGGGGTTGGGAAAGAGGGGATGTAGAGGTGTTAGAAGGAAATGAATTGTGGAAATAGACGGAAAGTTACGGAAAAAAACGGAAGCCTACAAGAGTGCCATTATCATTTAACTTTGATTTACTTATGATAGAAAACACGTACTTCACACAAATGACTTTATCTGAAGAAGCTTTAAAAAAATGACTAATTCATAAAACGCGTGATATAAATTATGTGGAAAATATACATCTACGAGAAAATAATAAAAAAAAACCAGCACAGCAACCATTCCATCATATACAAGAAAACAACAGGTATCTCTGCTTGTAAGTAAATCAGTCTACACGAACGAAACCAGCTTATAAATGAACAGTCAAAACTCCATTAATACTCAACGCCTCGCTTAGAAATAAATAAATAAATAAAGATATAAATATGTTATAAAAATATACACTTTTCTACAATCTTCCCTTTTTATGCTGCACTCGTTCCAGTACAATTTCTTCACGCTTTCTACCCTATAATTCAGTCAAAGTGCACATTTTCCCATTCCCTACAAGAGTTTTTAATCGTAAACGTAGGTCAAGAACTGAACAAAGAAAAATAAAAAAATCCTTCTATAATAAAAAATTGTGACTATCCTAAACATTCTTTAAATGAAAAAAAAAGTGAAAATAAAGAAAGAAGCTGCCAAGACTGAACAAGGAGGGAGGAACCGAGAGAGGCCAAGGAGAGACCGATGGGAGAGAGAGGGAGAGGGAGAGGGCGAGGAGAGGAAGGGCAATAGTTGTGACTCAATGACAGGGTCGTTAACGCTCTAACAGCTCTGACCTCCGACCCAGCACGAGGGGAAGTGAGGGAAGGGGGCAGGAAGCAGGGGAGGCTGGATGGCTCAGAAGAGGGAAGAGGGTGAAGGAAGGTGAGGGTGGGGAGGAAGTGCAGGAGAAGAGGGCTTAAAAGGAGAGAAGAGGGAAAGGGAAGGAAGGAGGGAGGGAAAGGGAAGGAAGGGAGGGAAGGGAGAGTATCCGCTCGAGGCTTTTATTGCTGGTGTTGGTAACTGTGGTGGTGATTGTGGTGATGGTGGTGGTTGTGGTGAAGGGTGTCACTGTTATCGTTGTTGTTGTTGTTGTTGGTGATGGTGGTGGAGGTGGTGGTAAAATGCTCTCTCGGATTTTTGTGTTCTTTTTTTTTCTTTTATTCTTTTTATTCACGTATTGTTAGTGTATGTTAGAATGCATAATATTTTAAGGAGCATTAAGAAGCGGGCTTTTTTTTTATTATTGTTTTCTTCTCTTTTTTTACGCCCTCGCACTGTCTCCTCTGCTGTAAAAAAAAAAAAAAGTAGTTTCGCCAGCAATATTTATAAAGGTTAAGTAGATAACATACGATAAAGGTCATTACTATCCCATTTACTACTACTACTACTACTACTACTACTACTACTACTACTACTATTATTACTACCATTACCATTACTTCTAATAACACTAACCACTTTCCACGTCCATATTTTTCTCTTTCTTGTTCCTCATCTTCCTTTTCATCATTGACCCTTGAGCTTTTCCCTTTTTTTTTCCTTTTTCGTTCCTCCATTATGTTCTTCCTTTGTCACTCCCACTGAATCATTTTTTTCCTCTACAAACATTTTCTTCTATTTTTAAATCCTTACTTGCTCTCATCATCACCTCTTCCTCTCCCCTTCTATTTCCTTATCTAGTACTTTTTAATTTTCTCCTTAAAAATCTTCTTTCTCCAGTCCATCATTATCGCCATCATCATCATCATCATCATCACCACCTCACAATCCCACACAGACAGACCACAATTACGTCGTCTTGGTCTTGATAATGGAATGACCAAGGCCAGACCAGACCTCACTCCTTCCCTCCCTTGTCTCCCTTTCCAGTGGTTAAGCTCCCTTACCCCTGTGGGTGAGTGGGGAGGGAGAGGGAAGGGGCAGGGTGTGTAAGGAGAAGAAGGGATTAATGTAAGAGAGAGAAATGGAGGATGGAGGAATGGAGGAGGGAGCTTTGGGAATGTTGGAGGAAGGAGGAGGAGAAGGAAGAAAGAGTAAAGGAGTAAGGAGAAGAGAGGATTAAAGCAGGAGAGAGATGGATAGAGAAGTGGAGGATGGAGGGATGGAAGGAGCTTTGGAAATGATGAAGGAAGAAAGAAGAAAGGGAGGAAAGAGATAGAGAGGAGGATGGGAGAATGGAATGGTTAAGCGTAGGCAGATAAGGTAGAAAAATTGACAGATTACAATAAAATATAAAAGAAGATACTTGAAAAATTGAAACGATGGCATTAGACAGTTAAATGCAAGAAAAAAAAGAAGAGAGGAGAAGGAGAGGAAGGAAAAAATAGATGCAATAGAAGATGAGAAGAAGTTAGAAAGCGGATTGAAACAGGTGGTGGAGGAGGAAGAAGAGGAGGAGGAGGAGGAGCAGAAGATGGAGGAAAAGGAGGAATAGGAGGAAGAGTAAGAGAAGCACACGCCACCACCACCTCCCAGCCAGCACCTTCACTGATGGGAATTCAATACCGGCACGACACAGACACAAGGTTATCAATTGCTGGAGGTCAGGGGATGGCCACAATCATTCTCTCGTTCGCACCACTATCACCACCACCACCACCACCACAAACAACATCACATTCACCATCATCATCCTTCTCTTTTACCCTGAGCGTCCACTTACACTACCCGTCTTTCCACTTCCTCTCTTCTCATCATCTGTCCAGGTTCATACCCTCTCTAGTTATTCCCTTCATATAACATCAGCTAACTATCACCACCAACATCATCAGAGGCAACAGAGCTTTGGGAGATAAAAATAGTACCGTACCTTATATATATTTCACCTTTCCCCATGACTACCATTTCCCATTTTCTTCAATCAGTGTTACCAGAAGCCAAAGAGCCCACCCAAGAAGGAGGAGGATGAGGATGAGGATGAGGATGAGGAGGAGGGGGAGCAGTGACCCGCCCTCATTGTTGACCCTTTATCGCTACATAATTGGTTTAGTGGCTCAGTAATGGACTGGAAGACGCGTGGACTGACCTTGACGCAATAATACAAGGGCCTCCTCCTCCTCCCTACTCCTTTTCCTCCTCCTCCTCTTCCTCCTCCTCCTCCTCCTCCTCCTCCACCTCCCTGTTTCCTGTTCTCTTTATTCTCTCCTTTTCTCCTTCCTCCATTTTTGACCCTGTTCCCTCCTATTGCCGCCCTTTTCTTTCCTTTTTTTTCTTTTTCTTCTTTTCTTCCCTCTTTTTCTTGATATGTTGTGGGATTTAGTTACTTTGCAGGCTTTGTTTTTCCTTTTCTTCGTCTTTCTATTTTCTTCCTTAGTTTTATTTCCCTTCTCTTTTCCTTCCATTCTTTTCAATTCTTTGCAAACTTTATTTTCTCACAATGTTCTCCTTTTCCTTTTCTTCTTCCAACGTCTCTCTCTCTCTCTCTCTCTCTCTCTCTCTCTCTCTCTCTCTCTCTCTCTCTCTCTCTCTCTCTCTCTCTCTCTCTCTCCTCTCTCTCCTCTCTCTCCTCTCTCTCCTCTCTCTCCTCTCTCCTCTCTCCTCTCTCCTCTCTCCTCTCTCTCCTCACAAGACTCCATCCCTTTTCTTATGGCGTCCCTCTATGTGTATGCCAAGAAGGGAAGGGAGAGGAGGAGGAGGAGGAGGAGGAGGAGGAGGAGGAGGAGGAAGAAATGGAGGATGAGGGAAACTGTGATTTTTCTGTGTGTGTGTGTGTGTGTGTGTGTGTGTGTGTGTGTGTGTGTGTGTGAAGGTTATATAACACGTTTAAACACGCAAAAAGAAACAAAAAAAAAACAGCAAAGTATGACGGTAAGAGAGATAAAGCAGCAAGGAAAGGTGAGAAAAAGAGTAAAGGAAAGGAAAGGAAGCAGAGACGATCAAGAAGAGAAAGGAAAACAAGTCAGGAAAAAATAAGTGAAAGGAGAGGAAAGGGACGAAAATAAAGGAATATATAAAAAAAAAACCTAAGAAAAAAACGAGGGCAAAATAAGGGAAGAAAAGTTAAGGTGAGAAGCTGAAAAAAAAAAACTAAAGAAAGATAAAGGAATGAACACGACAACGAATACACGAAAATAAAACATTGATAAGAAAAAAATTAAGTGATAAAGAAAAGAAATGGAAAAGTAAAGAGAAAAAAGCAGGAAAAAATAACAAATAAGAATGAAAATGAAATAAAATGATATAGAATGAGAATGATACAAAAAAGAAGAAAGAAATTAAGGAGGAAGAAGTGAGAGGGATAAAGAAAAGAAACGGAGAAGTGAGGAGAGAAAGGCAGGAAAAAATAACAGAACGAGAGGAGAAAACAAACGCAAAATGGAAAATGGAAAATAAAATACGGAAGGAAATAAATGAAAAAAAAAAAAAAAATAGGGAAAGGATAGCAGGAAAAAAAAAAAAAAAGGAGGCAGCAACAAAAACGAAATATTGAGTTAAACCAAAAGGAAGAAGAAAAGGAAGAAGAAAAAAGACGACGCAGAGTTACCATAACAACAACAACAACAACAACAACAACAACAACAACAACAACAACAACAATTACACCTGGCAGCTGATCCTTAGCGGGGCGAGACGAAGCAAATGTGGAAGTCGCCGTAACCTATCGGGAATCGCTTACGCCGTGGACGGGAATGAGCAGGAATGGGAATGGCTAAGAAGGGCGATCAGCTGTCTTCCGGCCGCCTGATGGGGGGTGGAGGGGAAGAGGGGGAGAGAAAGGGAAAGGGGAACGGAGGGGCAAGGGAGGGAGCAGGTGGAGGAGGAAGGAACGGAGGGAAGGGAGGAGGAACGAAGGGGAGGGAGGGAACGGGGCTGATAGGAATGATAGGGGAGGAGAAAAGACCATGGAGGACGAAGGAGGAGGAGGAGTTAGTGGAGGGAGAGGAGCAGGAGGAAGGAGGAGGAGGAGGTAGAGGGGGGATGTGGTAGACGAAAGGAAGGAATAAACGCATGGGAAGATGTGAACGAGTAGGAGAGGAGCGAAAGAATGGAACAGGATGAGAATGAGGTGGAGGGAAGGAGGGGAGGAGGCACAGGGGATGAAGAGGACGAACAGAGGGAAGAAATGTGAAAGAAAGGGAAGGGAAGTAAGTAAACGAAGAGAGAGGGGAGAAAGAACAAGCTGGGAGAACAATAAACGAGGAGAAACTGAACGGAACGGAAAAGAACAGGAAGAACCGGGAAATAACGGAGAAAATGGAACGGGAAGGAAAAGGAAACAAAAGGGACGGGGAGAAAATGAACGGGAGTAGACGGAACTAACAGGAAGGACGGAACGGGCAAAACGGAACAGAACGAAAGGAATGGAACGGAATAACACGAATGGGCGGGAAGGAACGGCCCAAGAAAGAACGGAGGAAGAGAAAACCAGAAAGAGAAAAACAGGACAATATAAACGTGATGGAACAAGAGAGAAACGGAACGGAACGGAATGGAACGGAACGGTAGGGCCGGGACGGAGGGAGCGGACCATATGATGAGTAAATTAGGCTGTTTTTACGTGGCTCATTAAGAAGGTTGAGCCCGCGGCGTGCCTCGCTTAGCCCCGACCTTCATTTGTTTTCCGACCTGATCGCCTTCATTCCGGGGACGAGAGAAAAAAAACCCCTCTTCCTACCTGACTGCCAGACACACACACACACACACACACACACACACACACACACACACACACACACACACACACACACACACACACACACACACACACACACACACACACACACACACACACACACACACACACACACACGCACACACAGATCCTCGCTTCCTCGCCCCAGGTTACTCTTTTTTTATATTCTAATTTTATTGTTATGGAAAATTTCTTCTTGTCAGCCGCCCAACTTTTTGCCTCGAGGTCCTGGCGTGTATTGTATTTTTTGAAGAGCGCTTAAAAGATATAATAATATTCGGTGATATATATTGCTCCGTTGTTTTTTTATATTTCCCGTGGCTCTTAGTGAAGCTTCTAGTAACAAGAATATCACTGTGCTTCTTTTAACAGTTTTTAACTATTACTTTTAAAAAGTTCTTTTAGCAGGTACTTCTTTTACCAAGGACAATATCACCGTGCAAATCATTCCTGTTTGTGGAGTCATGGTATTTATGTTTGGTTTGCGGTTTGAATTATAAAAATGAATTATTTGACATACGACTCCAAACTCCTGGCCACACTCTGGACTCCTCTCTACTCTTATCTTATTGCCACACAAAGCTTTTTGCAAAACAATCTCACCTGGAGCCTCAGTGACGATCCTTTTTTGAGGTTCAAGAACAGAGTTGACATTTTTTTAGCGTACGTTGTCATAATGATTCCCCTGATTTACTTTTTCTCGTGGAAACGGACCTAGTTTTTCCCTTCACGAATCTTAATGTTTTTGAGATGTCGATGCTTTTATTTTGTATGGACATAAAAAAAAGCATATCTTTGTGAAATAAGTCTCTAGAAATTCAATTGCCAGATGAGGATAGACAATTAATTATTGGCAACATTTCGTATATAACCGTGCTGGTTGATATATCAAATGTTCCTGGTTAAGGTTAGGCATATGAATCACAAAACAATATTCTTATACCAAATTTATTTTTCCATAAGTGCTAAAAAAACCCATGAAGTCTACATAATAACGACGGATTTCATTATTTACGCTTCAGATATATGAGAATCTTAGCTGACGCAGAACACAGACAGACACACAGACAGAGACACGCCTCCAGGGGTCGAACCGTGAAGCGTTGAATATATTAACCAAGATGTGTGTCTCTGAGCGTGTCTGTCTGTGTGTGGGAAGGAGTGTGGGGAGAGGAAGGCAACCAGAGAGGTGGAGAAAGTGGAGGAGGAGGAGGAGGAGGAGGAGAGGAGGAGGAGGAGGAGGAGGAGGAAGATAAGGAGGAGGAGGAGGAGGAGGAGGAGGAGGAAGAGGAGGAGGAGGTGGATGATCAGGAGTACAATAAGCAGAAAATGAGACAAATAGGAATGGAAGGAAAAGGATCAGGAAGAGAATTTGAAGGCAAGTAAAAAGAGGAAGAAGAGGAACAGGAGGAGGAGACAGAAGACAGGGAGTGTTATGAGCAAGAGAAAAAAAATAATATAGGGGCATATGAGGGATTATCAAAGTGTGTGTGTGTGTGTGTGTGTGTGTGTGTGTGTGTGTGTGTGTGTGTGTGTGTGTGTGTGTGTGTGTGTGTGTGTGTGTGTGTGTTCGGGGCTCGTGGTTATGCTATAATGATCGTGTCTTCGGGCCTGGACACGGAGACACAACAAGACGCATAAGGAAGGGGGAAGGGACAGGGGGCAGGGGAGAGGGGGAGAGAGGGGGAGGGGGGTAGGGGATCAGTGACAATATTTTCTCAAGGTTAAAGGGACCATCCGGATACACTTCACTCAGCCGCCACAGTGCTGCTATTTTGGACTTTTATCTTTTTCTAATCTTGTTTATTTATTTTTTCGTCTTTTTCGTCATTTTTCCTTCTCGTAATTTTGTTTTATTTCTTTTGATTCTTCGTTTTCCTGTTTCCTCGTTGCCTTATTCCTTTCTCTTTTTCTTTCTTTTTCTTTTTTCTTTTTCTCCGTTTTCTTCTTCTTCTCTTCCTTCGTCTTCCTCGTCGTCATCATTGTGTTGTTGTTTCATTTAAAAAAAATCTACAGTATGGTTTTCCCTGAGCTTTGAACTGTCGCTAACGATAAAAATGATAGTATTAGTAGTAGCAGTAATAATAATAACAATAATAATAATAATAATAATAATAATAATAATAATAATAATAATAATAATAATAATAATAATAATAATAATAATAATAGTAAGTGATTAATAAACAAATAACAACAAACCAATAAGCACGACACAAACAACAGACGCCACGACCACGGCCTCGCTCACTCCCTCGACGCAGCAAACATCCGCGTAATCAACAACAACAACACGACCGTCACTGATAACGACAACGACATTAACATACACAACGATAAGCCAAACACCACCAACACGAACAACAACAACAACAACAACAACAACAACAGCAACACCATCACCACCACCAAAGAAAATAACATCAACAACAACAGCCAAAACAATGCAAAAAAACAACTTAAAGCATAACAAATAGTCAAGGTGGAGACAGACAGACAGACGGGCATGGCAAGTAAGGAAAGGGCTTGGCAGGGGTGGAAGGGGAGGGAGGAAGGACTGGAAACGGAGGGAGGAGGAACTGGAAGGGGAAGGAGGAAGAAATGGAAGGGGAGGAGGAGAGATGGAAGGAGGAGGAAGACTTGGAAGGGAGGAGGAGGAACTGGAAGAAGAAGGAGGAAGAAATGGAAGGAAGGAGGAAGAGCTGGAAGGGGAAGGAAGATGTGAAAGGAGGAGAAAGAACCAATAAAGAAGGGGAATAGTAATAAGGAGGAAAGGCAAGCAGGGGATCGGGAGATATGGATTGGCAGGGTGGAAGGGGAGGGTTTAAGAACTGGAAGGGAAGGGGGCGAGAACCGGAAAAGAAGGGGAAATTATTGTACTAAGGGAGGGAGAGGATAAGCAGGGAGGATGTGATAGATAGAGAGATAGAGAGACAGATAGATAGACAGGTAGAGAGAGGTAGTATAGAGATGACAACCTTATATTCCTTCCCTTTAAAGTTCTCCCATTCCGTGATCCCACAAATTGGTACAACAGACCGCGCCAGAAGGCACCTCCCTACCTCCCTCCCCCCCCCTGTTTCTCCCTTCTTTCTTCCTGTTCTCTTTCCAGCCTCTTTGCCACTGTCCTTCTCCACCGTCTCTTCCTTCTCCTCCTCCTTGTCTTCCACTTCCTTCACCCCTAACAGCATCACCTCTTCCTTCATGCATCAGCTGTCCATTCTTCATCTTCCCTCGCCTTCATCTCCATCATATTTTCTCCGGTTCCTCCTCCTCCTCCTCCTCCTCCTCCTCCTCCTCCTCCTCCTCCACCGCCGCCATCACTCTTTCTTTCCTTCTCCTCCTCCTCCTGCCTCTTCTTCTTCTTCTCCTTCATCGCCTTTTTCTTCTTGTTCGTGCACTTCCAGCACTATTTTCTTCTGTCCTTCCTTCTCTATTCCATTTGTTCTTATGTACGGCAACACAATAACCTACATCCCATCTTCTATATCTTTATTGCTAGTTCTTCTTTCCTTTCTTCTTTCCTTTCCTTTAAATCTTTTCTCCTCCACCCCTACCCTTTCAATCCTTTACTTTCTATAGGCCTCATCCTCGTCCTTTACTGACTTTTATATTTCCATCTCTTCCTTTTCCTTCTCCATCATCATCTCCTTTTCCTCCTCCTCCCTTTCCTCGTCTTCTACCAGCTGGACTTTTATATATATCCTTCCCTTTCTCCTTCTCTCCCATTATCTCCTTTTCCTTCACTACCACCTTCTCCTCCCTTTCCTCGTCTACTCCCAGCTGGACGTGTCTGATGAAGCGAGGGTCCACAATCACACTAATAACACAGGAAGGAGGCCAAACACAGCACTACACGACACACCTCCATCGAAACACAGCACCCCGGACCCCGACGAGACGATGACCACGACACGGAAGCTACCAGACGAGACGAGACGTGATCAGTTTTGAGGTCACGATGTATACATGCAGCACACACACACACACACACACACACACACACACACACACACACACACACACACATACACATGCACACTTACGGTACTCATTAACAGGTACACAGGTATATGGGTTTGTGTGTGTGTGTAATTTTTTTTTGAATATGCCAGATGAAGCCTTACTGTGTGTGTGTGTGTGTGTGTGTGTGTGTGTGTGTGTGTGTGTGTGTGTGTGTGTGTGTGTGTGTGTGTGTGTGTGTGTGTGTGTGTGTGTGTGTGTGTGTGTGTGTGTGTGTGTGTGTGTGTGTGTGTGTGTGTGTGTGTGTGCTTGCTTGCAGTGTTTGGATGACAATTTGGTGCGTGTCACACTCCACCCGGAGGCGTGGCGGCGTGGTGGGGGCGGCTCCGTACAGAGTGTGGGCGGCGCCGCCACACCCACACCCGCCACTCCCGCCTGCGCCCCCCTACCCCCACCCCGCCCACAACAGCCTGGAGGAAAGGATCTGGAGCTGCTTATAACTTGCCTGCCTGCCTGCCTGCTCGTTTTTTTCCCTGCTTACCTTTCAACTCACCTGCTCGCTTTCCTAACTACATGCTGTCTTTCCTCCCCTCCTATCAACCTATCTACTTGTCTACTTCAACGTTGCCAGATTGTCTTACTCAGCCTCTTATATTTACCGACTTCCGACCCCAAAACTGTCTCGTGGACCCCAATAAGGAGATTCACTTATAATTATCGTTAAAATAGTTAATTCCTGATGTTTCTTGGCAATAGTTAGGCGTCAGAAACCTATGCTCCGAGTACGACAATCTGGCACCGGTGGTCTGTTTGCCTGTTTACTTTTCCTACTCCCCTGAATGCCTGCTTGTGTTCCTGCCTGCTTACCTTCCTACCTATTCAGCTACTCGCCATCCCATCTGTCTGCTATTTTCCCTTCCTCGCTCCCTGTCTACATGTTTTCTTGCTTGTCTGCTTGTTTCCTTACCTGCTTACCTGCCTGGCTGCCTACCTGCTTGCCCTCTTTCAGCCTGCTTCACTTCCTTCTTACCCACCTATCTACTTTCTACCTGCCTGGCTGTCTACCTGCTTGCCCACCTATCTACTTTCTATATGCTCTCTTTATTTCTCTCTTTCTACCTGCTTTCTTTCTGCTTGCCCACCTATCTACTTTCTACCTGCCTGGCTGTCTACCTGTTTGCCCTCCTTCAGCCGGCTTCACTTCCCTCTTACCTACCTATCTACTCTCATGCCTGCTATCTTATCCTTGTAGCCGCCTCCTTCCCTGCTCTCCTACCTGCATATCTACCTTTCAGCACGATCGTATTTTTTTTCTTCAGTTTGTCTTCCGTATCCATTCAGAGCTTATATTGTAGCTTTAGATATTCTTTGTACCTTTCCATGGATTAATTCACGTCAGTTTTATCAATCGATTTCTATATATTACTTATTTTGCTGTGGCTCAATGGTAAAAAAAAAAAAAAACATCTTCCTTTCTTTTTAGTAACGAGTAAAAAAAATACTTGTGTGTGTGTGTGTGTGTGTGTGTGTGTGTGTGTGTGTGTGTGTGTGTGTGTGTGTGTGTGTGTGTGTGCGCCAAAGTCTGCATCTCCTGACTGGCTGGCTGGCTGTTCGGGTATTTATGTAAGGCAAACACATGCGTTACCTATAAATCTGTTGTTGACTGCCGAAGTGCTCCCCTACCATTACAATTTACGGTGTTGCAGGAAGCCAATACATCATCGAGGATTGATAGCGGCCGGGTGGAGCAGGTGTGTGTGTGTGGGGGGGGGGGGGGGAATGCGGGTGGGAGAGAAGCGGGATGTGTGTCTGTGGGGGAGTGGTGAATGTGTGTCTGCGGGGGGGGGGTATCGGTTGTGGACACGCTGTTGTTTTTGTTGCCGCTGTTGTGGTATGCGACGACGGGTAGGGATGGGCGGTGGGGAAGGATCTGGGATGGGAGGGGAAGAGATGGGATGGGAAGAGGGAATGGGAGAAGAGATGAAGTAGGATGGGATGGGAGAAAAGATGGGATGGGAAGGGAGGAATCGAGATGGGATGGGAGTGGAAAAGATGGGATGGGAAGAGGGAATGGGATGGGAGAAAAGATGGGATGGGAAGGGAGGAATCGAGATGGGATGGGAGTGGAGGAGATGGGATGGGAAAAGGGAATGGGAGAAAAGATGAAGTGGGATGGGATGGGAGAAAAGATGGGATGGGAAAGGAGGAATCGAGATGGGATGGGAGTGGAAAAGATTTGACGGGATTTGAAAGGAAAAAAAACCACAAAAAACTTATCTTACTTTACCACACCTCACCTCACCTAACCTAACCTACTACATCCAGAACCAACCGAAATATAACCAAAGCAATCACAACCTGACCTCACTTGACCTACCCAAATTCACCTCACCTATCCCTACCCCATGCACATCTGTTCTTTACTAACCCTACCTAACCTACCACAACCACTGCCTAATCAAATATAATCACGTCTTTCCCATCCTAGCCTAACTTGACCTACCACAAGCGCACTTCATCTAACTTAGCCTTTCCAAATTTAACGTTACCTTTTTTCTCTTGGCCTCTGAGCTGCCTCCTTTACTAAAAACAATAAAAATAAATAAATAAATAAATAAAGTGATCCAACCTGACCAACCACAAACTCATTTTACTTAACTTTGCCAATCCAAACTTGCTCTTCCCATAACATAACTTGACCACAACACAGAGAAAAAAAAACTACCCTGACTAAATATCTACTAACATTGTAATTTCAGACAAAAGCAGCTCATCCCATCCCATTCCATATCTTCTCATCCTGTTCCATCTCTTCTCCCATCAAATCCCATCTCTTCATCTCCCATCCCATCCTATCTTACCTCCTCTGATAGCCCTTCCATAGCATTCCATCCCTTCTCTTCACCTCCCATCTCATCTTTTCCTTTCCCATTCTATCTCATCCCATCTCTCCTCCTCCCATCTACTTCCTCCTTCAAATCCTGCCAAATCTTTTCCACTCCCATCCCATCTCGATTTTTCCTTCCCATCCCATCTTTTCTCCCATGCCATTCCACTTCATCTCTTCTCCCATTCCCTCTTCCCATCCCATCTCTTTCCCTCCCGTCAAATCTTTTCCACTCCCATCCCATGTCGATTCCTCCCTTCCCATCCCATCTTTTCTCCCATCCCATCCCACTTCATCTCTTCTCCTTTTCCCTCTTCCCATCCCATCTCTTCCCCTCCCCTTCCCCACCTCCCATCCCGGACCGCCCAGACCACTCTCGATCGCCGTGACCAGCAGGGACGGACGAGTAAATGTTCCTCTCTGGTCTCAGTTTCTAATCTTCTTTAATATCCAGTTGGGAGCGTGTATCAAGGAGACCAGATGCTCCCTCGACATGCTCCTGGCGGTGGTGGTAGTGGTGGTGGTGGTAGCGGTGGTGGTGGTGGTGGTAGTGACGGGGTCGAAGAAGGTTAAGGTGAAGGAAGGTGTGGTGTGGTGTGTGTGTGTGTGTGTGTGTGTGTGTGTGTGTGTGTGTGTGTGTGTGTGTGTGTGTGCTGGAGGAGCAGGAAGGAGAGAAAAAAAAGGTTAAGTAAAAAGAGGAAAGGAGACAGTTTATCATAATTCTGAAGTTTGTAAAGTGGGGAAACAAGAAATATAGGAAGGGATGAAAAGGAAAATAAAGAAAAAAAAAGGAAATGTGTGGAGATGTTAAGTAATGAAAGATGATAATATATAGTTGCATAATATTAAGATGAAATGATGTGCTTGAAGAAACAGAAATAGCTGGAGTAAAAAAAAAAAAAAAAAAAGATAGAATATTAACATTGACGGTGATACTGTTGATAAGACTGTATGACGTGGTGGTGATGCAGAGGAACGATGGTGGTGGAAGTGGAGCGGGGGTGGGTGGGGGTGGGGGGATGAAGATGGGTAGAGAGTAGGTTTAAGAAGAAAAAAAAGTGTGGTTGTTTTCTTTGGTGATGGTGTGGGTGGTGATGATGATAGTGGTGGTGATAATGATGGTGATGATGGGATTCAGACTTGGTGGTGGTGATGGTGGTGGTGATGGCGGTGGTGATGGTAGGAGAAAATAAAGAGATAAATAATAAAGGCAAACACTGAGTAAGAGTATGATGAGGAAGAGAAGGAGGAGGAGGAAGAGGAGGAGGAGGAGGAGGAGGAGGAGGAGGAGGAGGAGGAGGAGGAGGATTTTCCGGGTTCCTGGCTTACCTTAACATAACCTTGGAGACATTAATTCTTCTTCCTCCTTCCTTCTCTCCTCTCTCCCTGCCTCTCGTCTTTCTTCGCTTCTCCCCCTCTCTCCCTTCCTCTCTCATTCCATCTCTGTTCCATCGTCTGCCTTCATCTTTCTCCTTCCCGTCTCCCTTATCTCTCACACCCTGACTCTCGCCTCCCTTCACGTCTCTCCCTCTTCCCTCTCTTCCTCCCTCTTTCCTCCGTTCCGTAGTTTTCATCTCTCTCCTTCCATCCTTCCCTTCTTTTCTCTCTCCTTTTCCCTCACTTCTGTCTCTCTCTGCTTCTCGTCTCCATTCACTTCTCTCCCTCCTTCCCTCCTTCTTTTCCTCCGTTCTGCCGTTTTCATCTCTCTCCTTACCTCCTACACATCTTTCTCTCTCCCTTTCCCTCACTTTTGTCTCTCTCTGCCTCTCGTCTCCTTTCACTTTTCTCCTTCCTTCTCTCCTTTCCTCTCTCATGCTATCCTTCTGTTCTCCCGTCTCTCTTCATCCTTCTCCTTCCATTCCCCCTCTTCCTATCTCTCCCTCCTTTTCTTTCCATCTTTCCCCCCTCCTCCTCCCTCCTTCCTTTCCCCGTCACTCTTCATCTTTCTACTTCCTTCTCCCACTCTCTATCTCTCCCTACCTCCTCCCCTCGCTTCTTCCTTCCCTTCCTCCAGGCAATCGCTATACAGACTTCGAATGGCAACTCACTCGGTTTGTTTATCTTTTTTTTCAAATATCTGAAATACAATTCTGAGTTCAGTTTTATGTGCACGCGCCTCTGCGGTTACACACACACACACACACACACACACACGTATACAGACTCACGCACACACTCAAAAAAGGTGTTGATATCGGTTCGAATCCCGCAGACAGCAGAGTCCACGCAGCACACGTTGAGTGGTTTGTAAAAAGTTTCTTGTGACTCGTCCGAATCGTTTTAGTCCTTAGGTTCGAGAGCCTTTGGTCAGGATTTTTCTCCTTTTTTGCAGCTGAAGGTATACGATGTGCTGCATCCGGAACAAGATCAATCGCGAAAGGAAAAAAAAAATAGTAAGTGAAGTCTGCGAGAGGCTGCTGATACATAAACAAAACTAGATGCCGTCCCCTCCCTGTCCCCTCATGAGTCTATAGAGGTGAAAAGCAACAGTGGAGATCACTACAATGAAGGTACTTGAAGAAACTAGATCTAAAGTGAATTAAAAAGTTTGGAAATGATCGCGTCAAACCGAGATCGAGGTATGGGGTCTGAGAGAGGTGTTATCTACACTATCATAGATCACAATGGACCTCTGCCAGACTGGAAGTTTTGTGCGCGTGAAGAGCCTGACGCCCGCTGAGGGGAGGCAGCGGCGCCGACCACGGTCTTCCCCTTCCTCGAGCTGTTCCGGCGATGCAGCACCAGCGGGGGGAGCTTGCCCAGAACTTGACTGACGGCAATCACGAGGAGGAGGTGACACTTGTGAAAGACAAATATGGAGACAAAGAACAACACGGAATGGAGTGTGAGGAAAGAGAGGAGATCCTTGAGTTCATAGAGTTGGAAGAGACGGTGACACACGAGGAGAAGGAGAAGAAGGAGGAGGAAGCGATTTTGGAGTAGGAGGAGGAGGAGGAGGAGGGAATGGACCACAAAGAACAAGACGAGTTGTCTTTGTTTCTTGAGCTGCAGGAGCTGGTGAAGGCACAAGAGGAGGCACTGAAGCAATCTAAGGACGAGGAGCAAATCACACAGGAGGGGAAGGAGTTGCAGAAGGAGAAGGAGGAGGAAGTGAGTCTCAAGGAACAAGACGAACTGTCTTCGTTCCTGGAGCTGCAGGAACTTGTCAAGGCACATGAACTGTTTCTAGCATTGCTGCATGACGCACAGATCATTAGACAGAAGCCCCGCAAGCTGCACGGTTTCTCTTACTATTATTTTTTCTCAAAATTAATTCATCATACTACTATTGCTCTCCTTCCCACTTCACACACACACACACACACACACACACACACACACACACACACACGTATATAGACTCACGCACATACAAAAAAAGGTGTTAATATCAGTTCGAATTCCGCAGACAGCAGAGTCCACGCAGCACACGTCGAGTGGTTTGTAAAAAGAGTTTTTTGTGCCTCCTCCGCCTCGTCGTAGTCCACAGACTCGTATAACGTTTTTGTTAAGATTTTTCTCCTTTTTGCAGCTGTGGTGTATCGGGAACAAAAAGAAGACAGTGGCGAGAATGAGGACTCAGAAAGAGGTGCAATATAAAAGCAGAAAATGTTTAAACAATAGTTAGATAGAGGTGACAAAGAGGTGTGAGGTACAGCAAGTTAATATAAAAATAAGAGAGAGAAGTAAATATGACAGGCTCCAGTAAATGACTGTAAAAAATATGAAGACAGCAAATGTGACAGAACTGGGAAACAAAGAGGAAAACCAGGAGAGGAAACAGAAAAGCGAAAGGAGGAGAAAATTATGTAATGACTGGAAAAAAATAAATACAGAAAATATATACAGAAAAATAAATACAGAAAAATAAATACAGAAATAAATACAGAAATAAATACAGAAAAATAAATACAGATAAATAAATACAGAAATAAATACAGAAAAATAAATACAGAAATAAATACAGAAAAATAAATACAGAAATAAATACAGAAAAATAAATACAGAAATAAATACAGAAAAATAAATACAGAAAAATAAATACAAAAAAATAAATACAGAAATCCGAAGGTGAGGTTATATAAGAAGATTGACAATGAGATGATAATAAAATAAACAAAACAAACAGAGAAGCCAGAGGGAGAGGGTAAAAGAGGCAAAAAAAAGACGAATAAGGAAATTGAATGGGTGAGGCCACACTAAAAAAAAAAAAAAAGTGATGACTGGAAAAAGTAGACCAGAGAGAAGACAGGAAGTGAGGTACGTACATGAGGTAAAGAAGAAAAAAGAAGAAGAAAAACTTACGGTAAAACGATGTGAGTACGAGTGAGGAGTTGAATCTGAAACAAAACAAAAAAATGCATATATATATAAAAAAAAATAAAAAAATAAAGAATTCTTAGGAGGATGGAGAAATTGAGACTAATACATCCAATACTTAAAGATCGTGTCCATTAGAATGAGTACTTAGCTCTAATGATATGCGTACAAATATACATTCAATAGGATAAATATATTGAGGGATGGATTAGGTTCCTCAAAGACTCAAGATGCGAAACTAAGAGAAAGAATAGAAATGCAAGATAAAGAGGGAATGGACGTAGAAAGGAAAAGCAGGAAAATGATGGCGGCAGGACAAGGAAGAAGAAAAAGGGCAGAAGCAAAAACAAAACAAAAAACAAACAACAAAAAAAAACTAATTATCAAAGGTGCAACACGGGTTTGTTTGGTAAATATGGAGATAGAAAAGGCTAACAAAGGAATAAAAAAAAAAATCGATTGATGAAAATAGAAGATGAGTCGACAATATTAAGATAAATATTGTGGAGGGAAAGGTAGAAAAGATACATAGAAAACAGTCTGAATTAATGAAATATTCTAACGAGGAACAGGCGGCCCCGAATATCACGACCAATACCTCGATGAATGACAACACTGAAGGAAGGACGGAAAAAAAAAAAAGGGAATTGACCCCAAAAGCCATCGTCTCCAGCTTCCTTGACTCAGGTAAATGTTGCACCTGAGCGGCGTCTCTGTGTCTATTTTTTGTGTGTGGTGAAAACACACACACACACACACACACACACACACACACACACACACACACACACACACACACACACACACATACACTGCCGTAAGGGGTATGAAGTGACTCCCTTTCAGTTTTGGCTGCCCTGAAAAGTGTGACGGAGATGAGCTCTGAGGCCACGCGAAGCTTTTGTCAGTGTCCCTAACTTTACTTTTTTCATGTTCGTTTTCTCCTTCAGTGTTTTTATTATCTTGGATTTGGCTCCTGTGGTTTTCTTTTCTTTTCTTGATTTTGTAATTGTTTTCTTCCTCTGATCTATCTATCTATTTGTCTATCTATCTATCTATCTATTTTTTGGTTGATATTATAGTTTGTTTTTATTTTATATTTTTCTCCTCGTTTCTGCTCCTCTTCTCCTACTCTATTTTTTCTTATTACTTGTTTCTCCTCCTCCTCCTTCTTCTTCTTTTCTCCTCCTCCTCCTCCTCGTCATCATCATCATCATCATCATCACTCTTCGTCTTCTCCTAATCCGTTAGCATAACTTCCACGTACAAAACCTTTTTCTCCTCCTCCAACCCAGCAAAGCATTCTCTCTCTATATATTCCTCTTCTTTCTCTTCCTCTCACTATATCTCAACTTTATCTTTTATGTTCCATTTTTCATCTCTTTCCTCACGTATCGCAATCGTTCGTCTTACTCTCTCTATATCCTCTCTCTGCCTCTCCTTTTCTCTACCTTCATATTTTCCTACGAGTCTTTTTTGTTTTTTTCTTGTTCCTCTGTGATGTTTTTTTCGGCTCCTCAGTTTTCTCGGTTATTCTGCTCCTCTTCCTCTTTTATTCCTCTTCTTTTCTTTTTCATCTTCAACTTCTTCTGTTTCTTCTTCTCTACCTCATATTTGTTCTTCTTCTTTTCGTATTCTTCTCCTCCTTCTCCTCCTCTTCTTCCTCTTTTTCTTCTTTTTCTTTTTTCATCTTGTTTTCTTCTTCTCTTCTACTTCATATTTCTTCTTCTTCTTTTCGTATTCTTATCCTCCTCCTCCTCCTCCTCCTCCTCTTCCTGCTTAATCATGAGCTAAGCAAAGCATCGCCTGATGTCTTACTTCAATTAATCCCTGACTTAGTTGTTAATCGCTCTATTCTCCCATTCATACCCTTTGAAAAAATTCTCTCTTCTCTCTCTCACGCTCTCACGCATTATTAATGCGTGAGAGCGTGAGAGAGAGAGAGAGAGAGAGAGAGAGAGAGAGAGAGAGGGGGGCGGGGGGGGAGAGGAGCAGCGTGACAACTTAACAAAATTACAAGAAAAACAGCGCACTTTCCCTCCTCGCGTGAGTGACCGACCAGTGACGGTTGACAGTAAACTGTCTGTCTGTCTGCCTGCCCGCACAGCTGATCGCTGTTGCCATAGTTCCCAACGCTTTAGATACTGATTGCTGCGATGGTACATAACGATTTTTTTATGTTGGACATGTAATGTGACTAATGTCTAATTATCATCTTTGGGTAATGACATACCAAAAAGAGTAAGAAAAATAACATATTTTAGGATAGATAATAACGTTGTAAATAATAACATTTAATTCATGTTATAAATAAAGAATGTTTACTACATTTTCTGTCATTAAGTACTCTCTTCATTTCAATGGAAACAAATGTATTTTTCTATCATCGATAATGAACTATAATTTACATTGTCATTCGCATTGGAATTCGGAAGCAGAACAAAAATAAGGCAGCAAAGGAAGCAGTTAGCTCTTATTCTTGTTCCTTTTACTTTGTTGAGGAACAAAGTGTTTGCTGGAAATTTGGAATTAAACATTAAGTGGAATTAGTCAGACAGTCAATCTACAGTAATACTTCTATTAATGTTAAGCACATCAAAAACCTGAAAGGGAGACTAGGAATAATGTGCAATTTTAGACAATTGAAAATCCCGGGAATTCCCGGGATTCCGGGATTAGAGCTAATTTTATCCCGGAATCCAGGACAAAGAAAAAGTTCCAAAACGACAATTCCTAGTTATGTGTAGTGATTGGATGGTGTAATTGAGCTATTTTGTTTTTAATACTACTGAAATTAATTGTTAATAGTGGGAGGGAAGTGTGGCCATGACGCGGGGGATGTGGAAGTAAAGAGCTCGGCGAAGATGGTGAGGATGGAGGAGAAGAAATGGGAGAGAGTGAAGAAGTGGTGGAGGGAGGTGGAGCCGGAGGCGATGAGCAAAGGGAGGAAAAGGAAGCAGGGACCAGGGAAAGTGGAAGAGTAGGATTGGGGGAGGGTGATACGGCAGACCTGGGTGTGTTAGTAACGGAAGGGAGAGCCTGTCAGCCTTAAACACACACTTCCTGGCCTCGAACACACACTCACAGGCTTCAATAAGTGCGCAAAATTAGTGTTCACCCATAAACACACACACTTACATTCTTCAAACACACACTTACATGCCTTAAAAAGTGTGTTAAGTCTTTTCAGTCATATATACACACTTTCTGGCCTCAAACACACACTTACAGGCTTCATCAAGTGTGCAGTCAGTGCTCAGCCATAAACACACACTTCCAGGCACCAAACACACACTTACATGCCTTAAAAAGTGTGTTAAGTCTTTTCAGTCATATATACACACTTTCTGGCCTCAAACACACACTTACAGGCTTCAGTAAGTGTGCAGTCAGTGCTCAGCCATAAACATACTTCCAGGCATCAAGCACACACTTACATGCCTTAAAAAGTGTGTTATGCCAGTTTCCAGCCTTAAATATACACTTCCAGACCTGAAACACATACTAATAGGCTTTAATAAGTGTGCAGTCAGTGTTCAGCCATAAACACACACTTACACTCTTCAAACACACACATATACGCCTTAAAAAGTGTATTAAATCTGTTTTCAGTCATAAATACACACTTGGGCCTCAAACACATACTAATAGGTTTTAATAAGTTTGCTAAGTCAGTGTTCAGTCACCAATACGCAGTTACAGGCCTTAACCCGGCAGCTGGGGGGGATCATGTTTCTTAAGGCCCCTCTAAGGGAATCAATGAGAAAAAATCATCACTCACGCAAACCATTTCATAATACATATCAACGCATTTGTGATCAGTTTATGCAGCATCTATTTTGAGGGGTTTATATTATGGCAAAAGATTGGCCCGTCGCTGGTACGTGGTAAGGCCACAAATTTGGCCCTTCGCTGGTACGTGGTAAAGCCACAAATTTGGCCCGTCGCTGGTACATGGTAAAGCCACAAATTTGGCCCGTCGCTGGTACATGGTAAAGCCACAAATTTGGCCCGTCGCTGGTACATGGTAAAGCCACAAATTTGGCCCGTCGCTGGTACATGGTAAAGCCACAAATTTGGCCCGTCGCTGGTACATGGTAAAGCCACAAATTTGGCCCGTCACTGGTACGTGGTAAAGCCACAAATTTGGCCCGTCGCTGGTACGTGGTAAAGCCACAAATTTGGCTTTCGCTGGTACGTGGTAAAGCCACAAATTTGGCCCGTCACTGGTACGTGGTAAAGCCACAAATTTGGCCCGTCGCTGGTACGTGGTAAAGCCACAAATTTGGCTTTCGCTGGTACGTGGTAAAGCCACAAATTTGGCCCGTCACTGGTACATGGTAAAGCCACAAATTTGGCTTTCGCTAGTACGTGGTAAAGCCACAAATTTGGCCCTTCGCTGGTACGTAGTAAAGCCACAAATTTGGCCCGTCGCTGGAACGTGGTAAAGCCACAAATCTGGCCCGTCGCTGTCACCGGATTAATAAGTGTGTTAAGTCAGTGTTCAGCTTTATACAAACACTAGTAGGCTTCCAAAACACACTTATAAGCTTTAATAAGTGCATTGAGTCAGTTTCCAGTCATCAGCACACACTTCCAGGGTAGAAAAATCGTGATTTTTATATACAGATTGTCCATCTTCTTGTTGTTCTCTTCAAGTTGTTTTCCTGGCCTACCCAAGCATTGTAGACATGACATTGTATAATAACATTTGTTAGCCCTGATGAACCCTACAACATGGCATTATAGTTTTTTTTTTTTTCCGTCTTGGCCTGTGGCGCCGGTAGGCCTTCATAGTAGGGCCTGATGGTCGGCCCCAGCCCGTTGTGGTGCAGGCAAGGGTTTATAGTGGCGCCACCTTTACTATTCAGCATTTACCATTTTAGACCCCTAGTTGCATAATGTAAATTGTTGGGGTTGTGTTGGAAGGTCATGCGACGGCGACCTAGCACAGTTTTTGTGCTGTTAACACTTGTTAATAAAAAAAAATATTTATTTGATTTAAATCAATTTTTTTATTCAAATATTTTTTATTCAAATGACTTTTTTTCTTAAATAATTTTTTTGTTGCTTATTGTTTTACTTTTGTGAGTACATTTTTTTGTGATAAACTTTGGCAGTGCCAAGTGAAGGCACGGCTCAGTGTGTCACCTTGGCCAGGGTGAGTTGTCACGGGGAAGTCACAAGTGGACAACCCTGACAGATGACTCAGCCCAGGCAAGTTAAGGCAGCCAGCACAGAGCAACAGAGGAGGGACTGCAATCACCATGGGGTCAAATTTGTATCCTAATAATGAGACAGTAGACTCAGTCGTGTTCCTGTGCTTTCAAAAAGCAATTATGTTCATTAAAATTCATAATTACATTTATTGTAGTTATCAACAACAAGACACATTCTTTCCAGGCAAGTTGGTGGTCAGGGCCACACACCCACACCCTCCTGGTGCCTCTGCTGCCGCGCCGGTGAGTACTCCACCCGGTCTTGTTCTGTACCTTTGTTGTGCTCGTGTGTAAGGAAGTTTGCAAGACACTCAAAACTGACCTCTCTTTTGGCCACTCTTTACTTTTATCTGTTGTGGGAGCGGTGAGTAGAGGGCTTTTTTTCTACACTTTTTGTTGCCCTTGAGCCGTCTTCTTGTAAAAAAAAATAATAAAAATATACATGAGTGACACAAGGTTATGCTGATGCTTATTAAGGATCTAAAATGTAGGCCAAGACGTGGGTTTGCTTAACAAGGAGCTAAAATGTAGGCCATGACGTGGGTTTGCTTAACAAGGATCTAAAATGTAGGCCAAGACGTGGGTTTGCTTAACAAGGAGCTAAAATGTAGGCCAAGACATGGGTTTGCTTAACAAGGAGCTAAAATGTAGGCCAAGACGTGGGTTTGCTTAACAAGGATCTAAAATGTAGGCCAAGACGTAGGTTTGCTTAACAAGGAGCTAAAATGTAGGCCAAGACGTGGGTTTGCTTAACAAGGATCTAAAATGTAGGCCAAGACGTGGGTTTGCTTAACAAGGAGCTAAAATGTAGGCCAAGACTTGTTTCCTTTCAGCCTGTCTTCTGGCCACTCGTCTCTTTCTTGTACAGGAGCAGTGGTGAGCAGGCTTTTTTATTTATTTATTTCCACCCTTGAGCTGCCTCCCTCACTGTAAAAAAAGAAACGCGCAAGACGGGATGAGTGGTGGAATCGCTATGCTAAAGTTGTGCTCCAGAAAATACTACTGCCTTATCATTCTACACTGTAGAGTGATAAGGCAAATAGGGAGTTGTAATAGGCAGGGTGGGAGACAGTATCAGTGTGAGTGTGTAGAGTGATAAGGCAAATAGGGAGTTGTAATAGGCAGGGTGGGAGACAGTATCAGTGTGAGTGTGTAGAGTGATAAGGCAAATAGGGAGTTGTAATAGGCAGGGTGGGAGACAGCATCAGTGTGAGTGTGTAGGGTGATAAGGCAAATAGGGAGTTGTAATAGGCAGGGTGGGAGACAGCATCAGTGTGAGTGTGTAGTGTGATAAGGCAAATAGGGAGTTGTAATAGGCAGGGTGGGAGACAGTATCAGTGTGAGTGTGTAGGGTGATAAGGCAAATAGGGAGTTGTAATAGGCAGGGTGGGAGACAGTATCAGTGTGAGTGTGTAGAGTGATAAGGCAAATAGGGAGTTGTAATAGGCAGGGTGGGAGACAGCATCAGTGTGAGTGTGTAGGGTGATAAGGCAAATAGGGAGTTGTAATAGGCAGGGTGGGAGACAGCATCAGTGTGAGTGTGTAGAGTGATAAGGCAAATAGTGAGTTGTAATAGGCAGGGTGGGAGACAGCATCAGTGTGAGTGTGTAGAGTGATAAGGCAAATAGGGAGTTGTAATAGGCAGGGTGGGAGACAGCATCAGTGTGAGTGTGTAGAGTGGTGACTCTTTGCCACTCCCTTCCCACTGATCTCCCGGAAGTACATTAGGAAATACATCAACGCCTCGAGCCCTTTCAACCTCTCCTGGGCGTGCGTCTCTTATGGTATCTCGGAAACGCAGACCCCCAGTTTGTACGCTTTGGCTAACCTCTCTCTGCTGTCTCTCGCGTGCTGGTTTTTCTTCCCTTTGATTTTCTTGGAAGGAAAAGAAAACAACAAAAAATATCAGCTTCCATAAAACACTGTGATTAGCCGCTCTTCCGTAAAACAAGATGGGGAGAAGTATTAGGTACGCACGCGAGATAACGAAAACAAAAAATAACAAAAGAACAAAACAAGAAATAACAAATAGAATAAGAAAACAAAACAGAACAAAAAAAAAAAATAACATAACAACACAACAAGATAAATAATAACAAAAATAAAAAATAAGAAAATAGCAAAACAAAAAGTATAAAAATAGGGAAGGTACAATCAACGTGCAACAACAACAACAACAAAAACAATCAAAATCAGGGTCCTCAGTGTGCTGTAAACAATGGGAAAATGTATTACGAACGTGAAATAACAACACAAAAAAAAAACGGTCCTCTGAACGTGAGACACCTTAATAAGAATAAGGAAATAAATTATGGACGAGAGAGAGAGAGAGAGAGAGAGAGAGAGAGAGAGAGAGAGAGAGAGAGAGAGAGAGAGAGAGAGAGAGAGAGAGAGAGAGAGAGAGAGAGAGAGAGAGAGAGAGAGAGAGAGAGAGAGAGAGAGAGAGAGAGAGAGAGAAAAAAAAGTGTGTGTGTGTGTGTGTGTGTGTGTGTGTGTGTGTGTGTGTGTGTGTGTGTGTGTGTGTGTGTGTGTGTGAGAATCTGGAGACAACAAAGGCTTGCTGGTGACAGGATATTGTTTCCGCTGCTGATAACATGAGTACACGTGACACCTTTTACTACGACAAGAAGGAGAAGAAGATGAAGATGAAGAAGGTGAAGAAATAGAAGAAAGGAAAAGAAAGAGTACATTAGAGGAATAAAGAGGAAGAAAGAAGAAAAATGAAAAGAAAGAGAGGAAGAGAAAAAAAGGAAAAAAAGAAAAGAAGGAAAAGGAAAAGAAAGAGGAAGAAAAAGAAGGAAAAGAAAAAAGAGGAAAGAGAAGAAGAAAGAAAAAGAAAAGAGAAAGAGGAAAGAGAAAAAAGAGGAAAACGAAAAAGAAAAAAAAGAAAATGACAAAAGGGAAAAAACAAATAAGACGAAAAAAAAGGAAAATAAAAATAAAAAAGAGGATAAATAAGAGGAAAGAGAAGAAGAAGAGGAAGAAGAAGAAAAAGAAGAAGAGAAGAAATGAAAATAAAATAAAAAGAAAAACGAAGAGGAAGCAGAAGAAAAAGAAGAAGAAGAAGAAGAAGAAGAAGAAACGCAAATAAAATAAAAAGGAAAAAGGAGAGGAAGAAGAAGAAGCAGAAGAAGATGAAGAAGAAGAAGAAGAAGAAGAAGAAGAAGAAGAAGGAGAAGAAGATTAGAAGATGAAAAAGAAGAAATAAAGATAAAAATATAAAGAGGAGAAAGAAGAGGAAAGAGAAGAAGCAGAAGAAGAAGAGGAAGCTAAAAAGAGTCGGCCATCCATCTCATAATCTAACCTTTGGAGTCACTGAAGAAGCCAAAAAAAATAAAAAATAAATAAATAAATAAATAAATAAAATCAGATCCCCAGTAGAACGCGTCGCCTTCCAGTTCTCATTACTCTTGGCGCAATCGTGAACAGGTCAGGTCAATACTAGAGGTCAACAGGGCAGAAAATGAAAATCGGCATATTCAGAGAAGGGAAAAAATGCCGCTGAGATTGAAAGGGTGACTGTGTGTGTGTGTGTGTGTGTGTGTGTGTGTGTGTGTGTGTGTGTGTGTGTGTGTGTGTGTGTGTGTGTGTGTGTGTGTGTGTGTGTGTGTGTGTGTGTGAAAAGATTAATGACGAAGTAGAAATATGAAGGAAAAAGGGAAGGGAGAGGAGGGAGAAATATTAAGGGAAGAGAAAGGAAGGAATAATATGAAGGAGGGAGAAGGAGGAAAGAAAGAGGGAAGAGGAAAAGAGAGAAGAGACGGAGGGAAAGGGGGAGAGAAGGAAGAGAGGAAAGGAGGAAACTAAAAGAAGAGAGAAAACAAAAAACAATAAAAATATCGAGAAAAAAAATGAAAATGAATATACGCATGAGAGAGAGAGAGAGAGAGAGAGAGAGAGAGAGAGAGAGAGAGAGAGAGAGAGAGAGAGAGAGAGAGAGAGAGAGAGAGAGAGAGAGAGAGAGAGAGAGAGAGAGAGAGAGAGAGAGAGAGAGAGAACAAATGATAAGAGTTCTCCAATATTAGTCTCTCTCTCTCTCTCTCTCCAGAATGACACAGAATTACGCCCATAAATATTAACGCACAAAGTTCACGCACATGAAAATATACGCACATTCACTTACGCACGTAACAATTTAAGCATGTACACACACACACACACACACACACACACACACACACACACACACACACTGATTATTATTATTTTTAATATCAATATCATTATTATTATTATTATTATTATTATTATTATTATTATTATTATTATTATTATTATTATTATTATTATTATTATTATTATTATTATTATTATTATTATTATTATTATTATTATTATTATTATTATTATTATTATTATTATTATTATTATTATTATTATTATTATTATTATTATTATTATTATTATTATTATTATTATAAGTAACTCCGGCTTATCATTAACTATTCTTTATCCAAGATCATAACGGGCGGCGGCTCCCATCACACACAGGAAGTTGAGGCCGTGAAACAGTCTCCCCTCCATTGATACTGATATCGCCACTCACCAGCATGGTCCCGCGACACTGTTTGTTGACTTCCCATCGTGCTCCTTGGCCACAAACGCATGATTCGTAGCGTTCATAAACATATTAGCTGGACCCACCCCTGACTTCCCATCGTGCTCCGTGGCAGCGGTCACTAACGCATGATTCGTAGCGTTCATAAACATATTAGCTGGACCCACCCTGACTTCCCATCGTGCCCGTGGTAGCGGTCACTAACGCATGATTCGTAGCGTTCATAAACATATTAGCTGGACCCACCCTGACTTCCCATCGTGCTCCGTGGTAGCGGTCACTAACGCATGATTCGTAGCGTTCATAAACATATTAGCTGGACCCACCCCTGACTTCCCATCGTGCTCCGTGGTAGCGGTCACTAACGCATGATTCGTAGCGTTCATAAACATATTAGCTGGACCCACCCCTGACTTCCCATCGTGCTCCGTGGTAGCGGCCACTAACGCATGATTCGTAGCGTTCATAAACATATTAGCTTGACCCACCCCTGACTTCCCATCGTGCCCCGTGGTAGCGGTCACTAACGCATGATTCGTAGCGTTCATAAACATATTAGCTGGACCCACCCCTGACTTCCCATCGTGCCCCGTGGTAGCGGTCACTAACGCATGATTCGTAGCGTTCATAAACATATTAGCTGGACCCACCCCTGACTTCCCATCGTGCCCCGTAGTAGCGGTCACTAACGCATGATTCGTAGCGTTCATAAACATATTAGCTGGACCCACCCCTGACTTCCCATCGTGCCCCGTGGTAGCTGTCACTAACGCATGATTCGTAGCGTTCATAAACATATTAGCTGGACCCACCCCTGACTTCCCATCGTGCTCCGAGGTAGCGGTCACTAACGTGGATCGCGTGGCTCGTATCGTTGTTAAACATACTTGAACTGTAAAGGTAAGAATAATTAAGAGGCCTGACACTCATCCCGGCATACTTATCAACATACAGAAAGTCCCACCCCGCGGTGTTGTAACGGGACAAGGGCGGGAAGTGCGGGACGCGGGTTCGGGGGGGGAGGTTGCGACAATCTGATCAGGAGGAAAAGTGGAAAGAAAAGAGTGATGATATAAATATGAGGAAAAAATGTCCGTAATTTAAATTCAATGCAAAGAAGGACGGACGAGACGCGGGCGGGGAGGGTGTTGCGACCGTCTGAGCTGGAGGAAAAGTGGGAGTAAAAAGTGATGAATTAAAAATATGGGGAAAAAATGTCCGTAATTTAAATTCAGTGGAAAGAGGGAATCTGGATTTCATTGTAAAAAAAAAGAGAGAGAGAGAGAGAGAGAGAGAGAGAGAGAGAGAGAGAGAGAGAGAGAGAGAGAGAGAGAGAGAGAGAGAGAGAGAGAGAGAGAGAGAGAGAGAGAGAGAGAGAGAGTCCAATCTAAGACAAAAACAGCTTGATTAAAAGAAAAAAAGACCAAGTGAAATTTAAGATGAAAAAGAAAAAAGGGAAATCATTTGTGCTTCATGCAAATGTCTGAGAAAGAACCTCAGAAAATTTTGCATCAGACAAAGAGGAAAGAATTAATTATATGGACCTTAGGGGGAAATATAACAAGATAAAAAGATAAATAACTCAAATTTAAAGGAAAAGGGGATTTATATGAAGGGCTAAATAAAATATGCGAAAAATAATTACAAGAGAAAAGACTAATTCAGCACATCAACACACACACACACACACACACACACACACACACACACACACACACACACACACACACACACACACACACACGCCCGCACGCACACTCTCTCTCTCTCTCTCTCTCTCTCTCTTTCAGATTTATGCCCATAAAATATTTAATATTAACGGACATGAAATTCATGCACATGAAAATATACGCACATACACTTACGCACATAACAATTTACCCATGTACACACACACAAACACACACGGCCCGGTAGCTCAGGGGTAGAGCGTCTGGCTCACAACCGTAAGGACCGGGGTTCGATTCCCCGGCCGGATTAAGATAAGTTGGGTTTATCTTCTTTCACGTGTAGCCCCTGTTCACCTAGCAGTGAGTAGGTACGCGACGTCAGGCAAGGAGTTGTGACCTCGTTGTCACGGTGTTGTGTGAGTGGTCTCAGTCCTACCCAAAGATCGGTACTATGAGCTCTGTGCTCTTCCGTAGGGGAACGGCTGGCTGTCTCGAGAGACTCGCAGCATATCAAGAGGTGAATTACACACACACACACAGACTACCACCTCCATTATTACTACTACTACTTAACTTCTTAACTCTCTAACTACCTAACTAATTAACTATGAACGGATAAAAAGGGGAGGAAACAAGGGAATGGAGGGAGGGGGAGGAGGAGGAAGGGAGGGAGGAAGAGGAGAAGGAAAGGAGGGAGGAAGAGGAGGAAGGGAGGGGGAGGAGGAAGAGAGGGGGAGGAGGAAGAGAGGGGGAGGAGGAAGAGAGAGGAAGAAGGACTGGCTATTTGCTATCTGGACGTAAAGAGAGGAGGAGGGAAGGTACGTGTGTGTGTGTGTGTGTGTGTGTGTTTGTGTGTTACCTGCGCTGATAGTCGTGTGAGGTAATTAAGATTCCAACACCTGTCAGTATGAAGTTAATGAACAGTGCAATGATCTTTTTAGTGGTTTGAGGTAAAACTGAATCACCTGTCAGTCTTTGTGTCATTAAGAACGTATTGGTTGGTTTAGGAGTCGTGTGAGGGAAGACGTAAGTAGTACCTGTCAGTAGTAAGTATTGGAACGTTAAGGTATGGTGTAGTTTTGTGACCCTGGTGGCAGTTTGACTCCTCTGTACCGTGAACCTAAGGAAACACACACTTGACAAGGCTTTCGTAGGGATTTTGGGCATTTCCAGGGGTAGTTTTGTGACCCTGGTGACAGCTTGATCTTTCCTCTATACCGTGCAAGAAGAAAACACACATTGACAAGGCTTCCCTAGTAGTAGTAAGCATTTCCAGGGGTTGTCTTGTGACCCTGGTGGTAGTTTGACCCTTCCTCTGTACTGTGAACCTAAAGAAATACACATTTGACGAGACTTTCCTAGGAGTCATGGGCATTTCCAGGGGTAGTGTTGTGACCTCGGTGGCAGTTTGACCCCTCCTATGTACCGTGAACCTAAAAAGATATATTTGACAAGGCTTTCGTTGGGATTTTGGGCATTTCCAGGGGTAGTTTTGAGACCCTGGTGGTAGTTTGACTCCTTCTCTGTACCGTGAAACAAAAAAGCACACATTAGACAAGGCTTTCCTAGGAGTTGTGGGCATTTCCAGGGGTAGTTTTATGACCCTGGTGGTAGTTTGACTCCTCTGTACCGTGAACCTAAAAAAATATATTTGACAAGGCTTTCGTAGGAGCTGTGGGCATTTCCAGGGGTTGTGTTGTGACCCTGGTGGCAGTGTGACCCTTCCTCTGTACTTTGAGCCTAAAAAATCGCTAACGAAAACCCGATTGGGCTCTTATTTTGCCCTTTGGAAATAGTTGACCTGAGGGGAAAATAGTCACACGTGGTTACCTTGTTCACGTGTATAGCTTGTGTTGATTAGGTGCGCGAGGCCTCAGTGCTCATCTCCGGGGTAATAATAGATAGTGGTTACCTTGTTCACGTGTATAGCCTGTGTTGATTAGGTGCGCGAGGCCTCAGTGCTCATCTCCGGGGTAATAATAGATAGTGGTTACCTTGTTCACGTGTATAGCCTGTGTTGATTAGGTGCGCGAGGCCTCAGTGCTCATCTCCGGGGTAATAATAGATAGTGGTTACCTTGTTCACGTGTATAGCCTGTGTTGATTAGGTGCGAGGCCTCAGTGCTCATCTCCGGGGTAATAATAGATAGTGGTTACCTTGTTCACGTGTATAGCCTGTGTTGATTAGGTGCGCGTGGCTTCATTGCTCATCTCCGGGGTAATAATAGATAGTGGTTACCTTGTTCACGTGTATAGCCTGTGTTGATTAGGGGGAGTAGTCTAGAGGTGCGCGCGGCCTCAGTGCTCATCTCCGGGGTAATAATAGATAGTGGTTACCTTGTTCACTTGTATAGCCTGTGTTGATTAGGTGCGCGAGGCCTCAGTGCTCATCTCCGGGGTAATAATAGATAGTGGTTACCTTGCTCACGTGTATAGCCTGTGTTGATTAGGGGGAGTAGTCTAGAGGTGCGCGCGGCCTCAGTGCTCATCTCCGGGGTGAAAACAGATGCAGTGATAACTAGTGATGGGCGATAATTTTTCTTCAGTAATCGATTATTTCCATTACTATTCTGGCCTTTTTGATTACTCTCACCTAATAATAGATTATACAGTGATTTATTGGTAGTGTATCAGGTATTGTGTTGTGGTTTATGTCTCTCTCTCTCTCTCTCTCTCTCTCTCTCTCTCTCTCTCTCTCTCTCTCTCTTTCTTTCTCTCTCTCTCTTCCTTCATTTCTTTTCTTTTTCTTTCTTTTTCTTCTTTCTTTCCTTTTCTTGTATTCCTCCTCCCTTGTTATCATTACCTTCAGCTTCCATGACCTGCTCCCCTTCTTCATCTCCCTTTTTAGTCTTGTTTTTCTTCATCTTGTTCTTGTTAGTCTTTCTCTTCCGTCTTTTCCATCTCCTCCTCTTGTTACTGCTCTTTCTCCTTCCTCACCACCATGACCACTACCGCTTCCTCCTCCTCCTCTTCCCTCTCATCCTCCTCCTCCATGAATCAGCCTCCTCGTGTACCTGTCTCCCTGGGTCCTGTCCGCCACTTGTCCGCCCAGGAAAGTGGAATCGGATTCTACATGAGCGGCTTTCGACTCGCTCCTCGCATAAACGCCTCGATCCCTTTAGATGTGGGAGCTCTCAGCGCGTGTTTCCGGCGGGGGAGGTGATGCGCCGAGCTCGTGGGAGTGGAAGGTTGACTGGATGTTCGTATGGATATGACTTCGGAGGTGGAGAGGGAGAGAATGGGAGTGTTAGGTGGAAAATTTGTAATGGGGAGAGAAATGGAGAGTATCTAAGAGAATAAGAACATAAGAATAGAATATGAAGGTAAAATGAGATGATGTCGACGGGAGGAGGGAAGGAATGAAGGTAGAATGAAAGGATGGGAAGGCGTTAGAGAGTGAGAGGACAGAGAAGGTGGCAGTGATGTAGAGTAAGGAGGAGGAGAAGGAGCAGGAGGAGGCGATGGATGGGATTGAGAGAAGGTAAGGTGATATGCCACGCTTATTATGGTTAGAAAGTGTTATGAAGTGGCGTGAGTCTCCTTTGTTGAATAGGTAAATGCGGAACACCTCTGCCTTGCTCTCCGCATCTTAGGCGATCCAAGGTTTGTTTATAAAGAGGAACCACCGGCAAGGGAACATGACATGAGCTTGATTTATATCGTTGCTTAACATCCTCAACGTGGCATCTCTGCGTTGTTTTTTACGCTCATGAAGGCATATTATTAGTCTTGTGAATGAGATGTGGCTTTGATTTCAATTCTAGTTAGTTGTGGATCATATATATTTCTTTCTGGGTAATTTAGTGTAAGCAAGGACTACGAAAAGTTTTAAATGGACGTTAGATAGATTTATGGATATGTCGGGCGGTTAATAAGTACGTAACCTGTTCTGGGGAGCTACTTTTTTTTCTCATGAACTCTGTCTTTTTGGGTGTGGAAGAGAAACTTGTATTTTGTCCTATTTTCCAATTAATGCACTGCGGCCTTTATTGGGGTAGCTTAATAACACGAAACAAAGAGTTTAGCATTGGCCTTAAGAAAAAAATGCTTATGAAAACGTAGGAAATCATAGTTGAGGTAAGTTAGATCAGACAAGGAGATAAAAAGGAGCCAGGAGGAGGAGGAGGAGGAGGAGGAGATGGAAGAGATGAGTGGAGTGGTGAAGTCAAGGAGGAGCCAAGAGAAGGAGATTGTGTAGCACTGAAGGCGAGTCAGTTGGTCGGCCCCGGAGAGCAAGTAGTCCCGGGCACAACACGTCTTGACCCCTGACCCTCACGCCGCACCTTATGGCTCTCGGCGCTGCTATCAGGGCCGTCTAATAGGCGCACCTAACAGTACCATAGCCGATCCAGGATTCAGGACGTTTCCTAAGTTAAAGAAGGTAATGTTATATTTGTATTTCGTAAAGAATCCATATAACCAAAAACTAACTAAAATTATGAGTATTCTTTTTCTTGAACACAACATTCATTAAACAACAGAACAATAATATGAAAATACGTATAGCTACCGTTGCCAGATTGTCGTACTCAGGGCATAATATTTAACGGTCTCTGACGCCTAACTATTGCCAAGAAACATCAGGATCTTACTCTTTTAACGATAACTATTAATTAGTTTCGTTTTTGGAGCCCAAAAGACAGTTTTGGGGCGGGAAGTCGGGAAAATAATCGGCTGAGTACGACAATCTGGCAATAATCTGTGGCCGAGGCAGCAGCAGCCTGCTATATTGCGGGTGTCAGATACCTGAAATAATATACTTTTACTGCGTAAAGCAGGTGATGTCACTTATTGTGACTTCGTGAGCTTTCATATTTATCTATTTGTGTATGTTTCATGGTGCCAAAACTTAAAATCCTAGTTTCATATTTACTAGTGACACGAATTTGTGACTGTTTATCACAATAGAATTTCACGCTAAGAAGTGAATCAGACTCCACAGAAATGTTACCAGTGTGTGTATGAATGAATACAAAGATAAGCACATACTTTGATTTACCTCTAGGATGGCTCGTGGATCATTAATAAATGAAAACAAAATATCCGGCTAAGGTACTCTTTAGCCATTACCTTTAATGGCGCCCAAAAAACAATCCAAGTTTTTACCCCACATTTGGTAATGTCAGGTGCGCCTATTAGGTCGGGGCTCGGGTACCCGTCTTGTGGCATGCTGAAAACTCCGGACAGCGCGCCGACAGTGTTAAGCAAGCGCCGGACGAGAGGCTTAGCGCGGAGAAGCTTGTCGGGCTAAACATGGCTAAATAGGCTTGGGCGCACGAGTTCTTGCCTCGCTCATCGGGATAGGCCTGACGTAAAGTACAGAGGAGGCGGAGGCTTGTGGGTAATAGTGGTTGTGGGTATCAGGGCTTACTATGAGAGGTCAGGGTTTAAGAACCGTGGGGGCAGAGTTGAGGAGTGCACGGTAAATTTAATGAAGTAAGTGTGATGGTAGATGTGTTACGTTTGGCTTGGACAGAAAAGGTTGTGGGTGATGGGGAGCGAAAGGTTTTGTCCTGGGAATATGCTATGGATGGAGATTATAAAGTAGATCATCGGAAATTGAAATCAGTCAGTTGTCGGCGAGGTAACAACACTTTGAAGGAATGAAATGGAAGTGTTTAAAATTTCACTACTACGCCGAAGACTAAACAGAGGAGGTGATAGCGATAAGGATGCAGAAAGGACGTGGTATTTCATAGTTCAATGCTCTAGAAAGTAGAAAGCAAACAAGATCACGGATACTTCAACGCTACAAAAAGAAAGGATCCAAATTCTTTGATTAATATAAGACAGATTTCTTTGAGACGTTTAATTCGGTGACAAAAGAAAAGGAAGGAAAAATAAAAAACTGGCATAGAAAAAAAAATAAAGAGTAGAAAAGAAACAAAAACAAAAAAATCATTGAAGAGGATAACTTTTACTTGTAGAAGCTGAGGCAAAGGGAGGTAAGAAAATACAATAAAGAAGGGAGGGAGAGAAGGAAGAGAGGGAGGCTGAGGAAGGGAGGAAAGGGAGGATGTACTCTGACCGCCTGAGTAACGACCATCCATAGCGGGGAGAGGGGAGGTAAATGGAGGGAGGGAGGGAGGGACTGTAAGATGTATAAGAGTATCACATTGGAGGAAGGAAGGGAGGAAGGAAGGAGGAAGGGATGGTGGAAGATGGAAAGAAAAAAGAGAGCAGCGAAAAGGAAGGGAAGTGGAGGAATGAAATGTAGAAAGAATGGATGGACACGAAGGAGAAAGAATGAAGAAAGGAAGGAAAGGGAAGGAGAAAAATGAAGGGAAAAGGAGGGAGGAATAAGAAAAAAATGCATCCTGGAAGAAAGAGAGGAAAATGACGTAGAATGGAAGAATGAAACCAAAAAATGTGAGGAGGCACAAAAATACATCGCAGGGAGAAAGTAGAATGAGACAAAAGACTAGGGGAGAGAGGAGGTGGAGGAGGAGAGGAAAGAAAAGGAGGGGGTGGAGAGAAAGTATATGTTAACCCAGTAGCAGCGACGGGCCAAATTTGCGGCTTTACCGTGTAGCAACGACGGGACAAATTCGTGGCCTTACCGTGTAGCAGCGACGGGCCAAATTTGCGGCTTTACCGTGTAGCAGCGACGGGCCAAATTTGCGGCTTTACCGTGTAGCAACGACGGGACAAATTCGTGGCTTTACCGTGTAGCAGCGACGGGCCAAATTTGCGGCTTTACCGTGTAGCAGCGACGGGCCAAATTTGCGGCTTTACCGTGTAGCAACGACGGGACAAATTCGTGGCTTTACCGTGTAGCAGCGACGGGCCAAATTTGCGGCTTTACCGTGTAGCAACGACGGGACAAATTCGTGGCTTTACCGTGTAGCAGCGACGGGCCAAATTTGCGGCTTTACCGTGTAGCAGCGACGAGCCAAATTTGTGCCATGATATAAACCCCCCAAACTAGATGATGCATAAACGGATCACACATGCGTTGATATATATCATGAAATGGTTTGCGTGAGTGATGATTCTCTCTCATTATTTTACTTAGAGGGACCTTTAACCTAACCTAACCTAACCCAACTTAAGAAACATGACCCCCGCAGCTTCCGGGTTAAGTGAAAAGATAATACCTTAGAAAGAACGAAGGGAAGAAGGGGGGAGGAGCTAGGTGATGAAGGGGAAGGAAGAAGAAAGGGAATAGGTACACGAGGTTAAGAATGGCAGGGAGGACAGAAGAAGGAAAAATAATGACAGTAAAAGAAATAACGTAGAAGGATTAAAGGAGCAATATGAGAACCTTGGAGGGTGGAAGGCTGGGATATCGGAGCAACGGGTGTCAGGGAGAGGAGATATAGAGGGAGGGAGAGGGGAAGGGAGAGGGAGAGAGGGAGGGAAAGCAGATTGCAGTGTCGGGGAGGTGTAGCTAATGGTAATAGATGTACACACACACACACACACACACACACACAGACGCCTGAGGAAAGATAAGAACATAAGGGAAAGGAAAAATGGAGAGAGATGAGGAAAGAAAAGGGAAATGGAGGGAAGGGAAGATGCTGACACACACACACACACACACACACACACACACACACACACACACACACACACACACACACACACACACACACATTCCGAACGCCTCTTTAACTACATATTCATATTTGCTCAATAAAAGAAAAGTGTTTTCAGATAAGGTTTTCATGCTGTTCTTGGAAGCGTGATAAGAATTAGCGTGAACATAGGGCGTCTCTCTCTCTCTCTCTCTCTCTCTCTCTCTCTCTCTCTCTCTCTCTCTCTCTCTCTCTCTCTCTCTCTCTCTCTCTCTCTCTCTCTCTCTCTCTTCCTACTACGTTTACGTTTTCCCTCTTTCTCTCCCCATCTCCCCTCTCTCTCTCTTAGCTCTGCCATACCCACTATCACCACCACCACCACCATCACAACCACCATCACCACCATCATTACCAGCACGCCAGTCTCCACCATAAAATCCATATACACAAAAGCAACACGTTTCCTCATCGTTGTTATAATGTTGTCTTATTGAATTTAATGTTTAGTACTATATTGTTAATAGTAAATCTTTCCCCGATACACATGGTGGAGGAGGAGGACAGTGAAGGTGGCGAGAGGAGGATGGAGAAAGACTAGCGGGGTGGAGGGGTGGTTGGGGGTAATAACTAGTTGCTTTCGGGGTTGTGGGTATGGATAGCGGGGTTGGGGAAGGGGGGGGTTGGAAGTTCTCGTTACCTTCACGGAATATATATTTGGTATCATTTATTCACATTAAATACGTCAACTTTCCCGTAAGTGACGAAAGCAAAATGAAAAGGCTGGAAAAAGTTGATTACACCAATATCTAGACGACTTAGAATCCTAGTGCGCATGCGCCCTTGCCGGCTCCTTTTATTCATATGTGATTGGTTTAGGCACGGTGGAGATGATCGGTGATTGGTCAGGGGTCACTAAGGCTTGCTTTGGTCCACATTGGAACGGGAAGTCACGGAGTACGGGCGACACGGCTCTGTCACTCCTCGGTGTATTTTTAACCTTTTTTCCTGTGCTCCAGCGTCTGCAGCGATCCTTAAAGGTGAGAATAGCGGTGATTGTGTGGCAGGATGTGTTAGGGGGTGAGGGGGGGCGGGGGGCGTGCTAATTAACAGGACAGGTGACTATTGCTTGCAGGTGAGGGACTACAGGGAGCCCGCCCGCCTCGTGTTCAAATTTCATGGTCGGTGTGGGCCCGTGTGGCGGTCTGGGTCACTGTGGGTTGCATGTTAGGGGTGAGCGGGGGCGGGGTGTGTGGTAATTAAGGGATAGGTGCTTTGCTTGCAAGAGGCACTAGAGGGAGCCCGCCCGCTCTCTTCGTTTGCAAATTTCACGGCAGGCGTAGGTCAGTGTGGTGGTTATGAGGAGCGCAGGAGTGCCTGAACTGTCCGCCTGGGAACTTGGGAGGCCTGCCGTAGCTTAGGTTGAACCATCCCGTGAAGCCTCGGAGCCCTTGGTAATGAACGTCCGTATCGGGGAGAGGGGAGGCAAATGAAGGGAGGGAGGGACAGAGGGAGGGTTGGAGAAAGGGACCGTAAGATGTATAGGAGGAGAGAGAGAGAGAGAGAGAGAGAGAGAGAGAGAGAGAGAGAGAGTAACGACCCAACACTGTACAATGGTCTAGGTCACTGTGGGACGCTTCGGGTTAGGTAGGAGGGGAGGGGAGGCATGTTAATTAAAGGAACAGGTGACTGATGCTTGCTAGAGGGAGGCCCGTGTGGTGGTCTGGGTTGCTTTTTGGTGCATGCCCGTAGATGGTTTACTATTAGGGTGGCGTTTGGGGAAGCAGAATTACTAGCAAGGATAACTGGAGGGGGCAGTAACGTGGAAATTATCGTCACGGGTAGACTGGCTGGCTGGCGGGCTACTCGTTAGTGCAGAAAGTAGAGATTTACCACAGCAGGCTTACTCATTAAGGTACGAAAGGTAATGACAGTGTGACGAGGGCTGTTTACGGTTATGATGACCAGCGGGAAGCAGTCAAGGCGTTCAAGGTGATAGACAGCAATAGGATGTCATTTTGGGGCGGAACTGCCGTGCTGACGCGAGATTGGACGCCTGAGGGCACGAGGGAACGGGGCGACACTGTTTATAGTGGGTGATGGGAGAGTGAGTCTGTGGGTAGCGGCGGCACGGGGATTGGAGGACGCGAGACGTGGGGGCACGTGGGAACCTGGAGCTGGTGGCAGTGGTGACTGTATGATGTGTGTGTGTGTGTGTGCGTGTGTGTGTGTGTTGCTTGTTTAGTGCCGCCACCGGATAACACCTGTACAGTCACCTCACTACATCATTCTCTCTCTCTCTCTCTCTCTCTCTCTCTCTCTCTCTCTCTCTCTCTCTCTCTCTCTCTCTCTCTCTCTCTCTCTCTCTCTCTCTCTCTCTCTCTCTCTCTCTCTCTCTCTCTCTCTCTCTCTCTCTCTCTCTCTCTCTCTCTCTCTCTCAGATGAATCAGTGATAGTCTAATTTAAGTGTACCGAAGACCAGTTCTTTTCCCTCCTCGCTGTCACTCGTTCACACTCACAGGAAGCCACTGAACCATCTACTCTTCCTCCTCCTCTTCTTCTTGCTCCTCCTTCATCTCCTTGCTCTTCCTCCTCCTCCTCCTCCTCCTCCTCCTCGTCATTCTCCTTCTCCTCCTGTTTGTTCTCGTTCTTTTTCCACCTGCCTCTCCTCCTCTTCCCTCCCCTCCTGGTTCTTCTCTCCTCTTCCTCCTCGTCATTCATTCTTGTTCTTCTATTCCTTTTCCATCTCATGTTTGTCCCTTTCTTTTTCTTTTCCTCCTCCTGCTCCTCTTTTTTTTTTCCTTCTCCATCTACTCTTGTTCCTCCTCCTCCTCTTCCTCCTCCTCCTCCTCCTCCTTCTCCTCCTCCTCCTGCTCGTTCTTCCCGTCCCTCTTCTCTTCTTATTGCTTTTATTTTGTTTTTGTTTGTCTTCTTCATGTTAGTAGTATTTTTTTCTTCTTGTCCTTGTAAGTCTGGTTTTCTTCCTGCTCCTGTTCTGCTTGTCATCCTGCTCCTTTTATTTTTGTTATTGTTTTATTATCATTGATCTGTTTTCATTATTTTCCTCTTTTTTTATTATTATTCGTTTTATAATCATCTTTCGGTATCATTATTATCAAGATTTTTTCACACTTAAGGAGGAGACGATGGATACCTCTAATAATTGTACGCCTTTCCTTATCTTACCTGACCTTACCTCACTTCACCTTACCTTACCTAACCTTACCTTACCCTACCTTACCTTACCTTACCCTACCTTACCTTACCTTACCCTATCTACCTTACCTTCCTTAACCTTACCTTACCTTACCTTACCTTACATAACCTTACCTTACTTACTTTACCTCACCTTACCTTACATAACCTAACCTTACTTTAACTCACCTTACCTCACCTTCCTTACCTCACCTCACATTACCTTACTTTACCTTACCTTACCTTACCTTACGTTACCCCACTCTACCTTACCTTACATAACCTTACCTTACCTTACCTTACCTTACGTTACCCTACTCTACCTTACCTTACCTTACCTTACCTTACCTTCCTTCACACGTCCCAGGCTCTCACACTTTGTCATCTCAACATTTTTTTCTCCCTAATGCTCTCAAGATGGAGATAACTCACACCACTTGACTATCAGAACCTTTTTTTCCTGTCCCATCTTGAGCCTTTACCGAGTTCTTCTTCCTTCACGCCACTCTCGAGATGGCGATGGTCGATACCACTAATTTTACGTTTAGCCTTCACACGTCCGGACTCGCTTCACCATTATGAGCTTTGCGCCGTTTTCCCGTGGAGAGGATCAGCGGTAATCTGCTTGACGCTTGAAAATATCCGGTAGCGAGATAGATTATTACGGTCTGGGAAGCGGTGGCGAGAGGGGAGAGGTAGGAGGGAGGGTCCGAGGAGCAGCCAAGGTCCCAGAGTGATCGTATCTCATCAGCTGATTCCCCTAAACCGGGTCTCAGCGCAGGCGGCGAGGCGGCAATGCTCCCTGTCTTGTCCTGTCTGGTGGCTGTGTGTCGGGGTGTTGGCGTGTGGCTGGGAGGGGGAGAGAGGGAGGTGGGTGAGATTAACTGTGATGAAATCGATGTGGGGGAAAGATAGCACATTAGGAAGATCAAGAGTGGGTTGAGAGAAGGTGTGAAGAGATTGAAGTGGGTGAAAGATAACACAAAGGAATATGAGGAGGAGGTTGAGATGAACTGTGAGAGGATCGAAATAGGAAAAATATAGGATTAGAAAGAGGAAAGGGGATTGAGAGATGCTGTAAGTTGATCAAAGTGGAGGAAAAAGTGACACATTAGAAAGATATATAGAGCGAAAACACACACACACACACACACACACACACACACACACACACACACACACACACACACACACACACACACACACACACACACACACACACACACACACACACACACAAACAAACAAACAAATAAAACAAACAAGAATCATCCACCAAACATTCCTATCTCTACCATCCTCTCTCTCTCTCTCTCTCTCTCTCTCTCTCTCTCTCTCTCTCTCTCTCTCTCTCTCTCTCTCTCTCTCTCTCTCTCTCTCTCTCTCTCTCTCTCTCTCTCTCTCTCTCTCTCTCTCTCTCTCTCTCTCTCTCTCTCTCTCTCTCCTCTCTATCTCTATCTCTCTCTCTCTCTCTCTCTCTCTCTCTCTCTCTCTCTCTCTCTCCCTTATCGGAATATCTAATCGGGTTCAAAGTCTATAAGAAAGGATCGCAATGCATTCAGTCGATTCGATATGCGTCGCGGAAACGTGAATATCGTGTTCCTCCTATTATGTATTATGCATATTTATACATTGATACGCATCTGTTATGTATTTATGCCGAGGGGAGACGGAGAGGATGAAGGGATCCATCAGTGGGCGCGAAGACAAGGAGGAGAGGCGGTTGTCGTGTTACCAGTCGACGAAATGCATTTATGGGCTAGCGCGGAGAGCTGAGAAGGCCTCCAACGGTGACCCCCTTCCTTCCTCTCCTCCTCCTCTTCCTTCCTTCCTCTCCTCCTCTTCCTTTCTTCCTTTTCTCCTCTTCCTTCCTCTCCTTCTCCTCTTCCTTTCTTCCTCTTCCTTCCTCTCCTCCTCCTCTTCCTTTCTTCCTTTTCTCATCTTCCTTCCTCTCCTCCTCCTCTTCCTTCTTTCCTTTTCTCCTCTTCCTTCCTCTCCTCCTCCTCTTCCTTTCTTCCTTTTCTCATCTTCCTTCCTCTCCTCCTCCTCTTCCTTTCTTCCTTTTCTCCTCTTCCTTCCTCTCCTCCTCCTCTTCCTTCCTTCCTTTTCTCATCTTCCTTCCTTCCTTTTCTCATCTTCCTTCCTCTCCTCCTCCTCTTCCTTCCTTCCTTTTATCCTCTTTCTTCCTCTCCGCCTCCTCTTCCTTCCTTCCTTTTCTCCTCTTCCTTCCTCTCCTCCTCCTCTTCCTTCCTTCCTTTTCTCCTCTTTCTTCCTCTCCTCCTCCTCTTCCTTCCTTCCTCTCCTTTTCTCCTCCCCTTCCTTCCTTCCTCCACCTCTTCCTTCCTCCTTCCTCTCCCTCCTCCTCTTCCTTCCTTCCTTTATCCTCTTTCTTCCTCTCCGCCTCCTCTTCCTTCCTTCCTTTTCTCCTCTTGCTTCCTCTCCTCCTCCTCTACCTACCTACCGATTCTCCTCTTGCCTCCTCTCCTCCTCCTCGTCCGTCCCTCCGTTTCTCCTCGTCCTTCCTCTCCTCCTCCTCTTCCTTCCTTCCTCTCCTCCTCCTCTTCCTTCCTTCCTTTTCTCCTGCCCTTCTCTCCTTCCTCCTCTTCCTTCCTTCCTTTTCTCCTCCTCTTCCTTCCTTCCTTTTCTCCTCTTTCTTCCTCTCCTCCTCCTCTTCCTTCCTTCCTTTTCTCCTCTTTCTTCCTCTCCTCCTCCTCTTCCTTCCTTCCTTTTCTCCTCTTTCTTCCTCTCCTCCTCCTCTTCCTTCCTTCCTTTTCTCCTCTTCCTTCTCTCTCCTCCTCCTCTTACTTCCTTCCTTTTCTCCTCCTCTTCCTTCCTTCCTTTTCTCTCACTCTTCCCCTTCCTCTCCTCCTCCTCTTCCTTCCTTCCTTTTTTCTCTATCTTCCTTCCTCTACTCCTCCTCTTCCTTCCTTCCTTTTCTCCTCTTTCTTCCTCTCCTCCTCTCAGCCTTCCTTCCTTTTCTCTCTCTTCCTTCCTCTCCTCCTCCTCTTCCTTCCTTCCTCTCCTCCTCCTCTTCCTTCCTTCCTTTTTATCCTCTTTCTTCTCTCTCCACCCTCCTCTTCCTTCCTTCCTTTTCTCCTCTTCCTTCCCTCTCCTCCTCCTCTTCCTTCCTTCCTTTTTCTCCTCTTTCTTCCTCTCCTCCTCCACCTCTTCCCTTCCTTCCTTTTCCTCTTCCTTCTTCTCCTCCTCCTCCTCCTTCCTTCCTCTCCTCCTCCTCTTCCTTCCTTTCTTTTCTCCTCTTCCTTCTCTCCTCCTCCTCTTCCTTCCTTCCTTTTTCTCCTCCTCTTCCTTCCTTCACTTTTCTCCTCTTTCTTCCTCTCCTCCTCCTCTTCCCTTCCTTCACTTTTCTCCCTCTTTCTTCCTCTCCTCCTCCTCTTCCTTCCTTCCTTTGCTTTTTCTCCTCTTCCTTCCTCTCCTCCTCCTCTTCCTTCCTTCCTTTTCTCCTCTTCCTTCCTCTCGTCCTCCTCTTCCTTCCTTCCTTTTCTCCTCCTCTTCCTTCCTTCCTTTTCTCCTCTTCCTTCCTCTCGTCCTCCTCTTCCTTCCTTTTCTCCTCTTCCTTCCTCTCGTCCTCCTCTTCCTTCCTTCCTTTCCTCCTCCTCTTCCTTCCTTCCTTTTCTCCTCTTTCTTCCTCTCCTCCTCCTCTTCCTTCCTTCCTTTTCTCCTCTTTCTTCCTCTCCTCCTCCTCTTCCTCTTCCTTCCTTTTCTTCCTCTTCCTTCCTTTTCTCCTCCTCTCCCTTGCTTCCTTTTCTCCTCTTTCTTCCTCTCCTCCTCCTCTTCCTTCCTTCCTTTTCTCCTCTTCCTTCCTTCCTTGTCTCCTCTTTCTACCTCTCCTCCTCCTCTTCATTCCCTCCATTACTCCTCTTCCTGCCTCTCCTCCTCCTCTTCCTTCCTTCTTTTCTCCTCTTCCTTCCTCTCCTCCTCTTCCTTCCTTCCTTTTCTCCTCTTCTTCCTTCCTCCATCTCTTCATTCCTTCCTTTTCTCCTCTTCCTTCCTCTCCTCCTCCTCTTCCTTCCTTTCCTTTTCTCCTCTTCCTTCCTTCCTCCTCCTCTTCCTTCCTTCCTCTCCTCCTCCTCTTCCTTCCTTCCTTTTCTCCTCTTCCTTCCTCTCCTCTCTTCCTTCCTTCCTTTTCTCCTCCTCTTCCTTCCTTCCTTTTTTCCTCCTCCTTCCTTCCTTCCTCTCCTCCTCCTCTTCCTTCCTTCCTCCTCCTCTTCCTTCCTTCCTTTCTCCTCCTCCTCTTCCTTCCTCTCCTCTCCTCTTCCTTCCTTCCTCTCCTCCTCCCTTCCTTCCTTCCCTTTTCTCCTCTTCCTTCCTCCCCTCCTCTCCTCCTCTTCCTTCCTTCCTCTCCTCCTCCTGCTCTTCCTTCCTTCCTTTTCTCCTCCTCTTCCTTCCTTCCTTTTCTCCTCTTCCTTCCTCTCCTCCTCCTCTTCCTTCCTTCCTTTTCTCCTCTTTCTTCCTCTCCTCCTCCTCTTCCTTCCTTCCTTTTCTCCTCTTCCTTCCTTCCCTCCTCCTCCTCTTCCTTCCTTTTCTCCTCTTTCTTCCTTCTCCTCCTCTTCCTTCCTTCCTCTCCTCCTCCTCATCCTTCCTTCCTTATCTCCTCCTCTTCCTTCCTTCCTTTCTCCTCCTTCTTCCTTCCTTTTCTCCTCTTCCTTCCTCTCTCCTCCTCTTCCTTCCTTCCTTTTCTTCCTTCCTTCCTCTCCTCCTCCTCTTCCTTTCTTCCTTTTCTCCTCTTTTCCTTCCTCTCCTCCTTCCTCTTTTCCTTCCTCTCCTCCTTCCTCTTTTCCTTCCTCTCCTCCTCCCTCTCCTCCTTCCTCTCCTCCTGACCTCCTCCTCCTCTCCTGACCTTCTCAAAGGGACGGACGTTGACCTTGCTGCTGGTCAGCATCAAACCTTAACCTTGCTTTTCACCTTGTCTGGTGAACCGACAATTGTTATTTTTTTGTGTGAATCGACTCCGTGTGTTACATTTTAACGTTACAACTTTTGAAATCCATTCATACACGTTTTTAATTAACCATTACTTAAATAGGCCCGTACGCCTTATCAGAAATCGAACGATTAACTGTGCTTGTTTACCTGTCTTATTTAGCACCACTCAACCTAATTAATTAATGTCTAACTCAGTGCTGTGACGCATCTGACTAGTGTTTGAAGTGTTGCGAGGATTACCTTATAGTGAGAGGACTTCCTTGCTGCAACCACGAAAGGATAAGTTACATATTGACTTTTTGTGTTTCCTGTCTTTCCTCAGTAGGATTATAACTACACGACCTAACACAGCACCCAGTGAAAGACAGTGAGCTTCTTGTGTCTTACTAATGTAGAAAATCTGTCACTAACGTAGAAGTACAAAGCTTGACCCATATACCAGCACACCTGTTTTGAAAAGGAGGAAAAGTTTAATCCCCCGGAGAATTTTAATCCCAGAGAGAAAACACGTGGACCCTCAGACAGCACACCTCAAACTCTCCCGCGTGACTCAACCGATTTATAGCCACCTCCCTCCAGGTGTTCAGCATAGCCCACGCAGATACAAAATTCATCTTAACTGTACAGCTCACCATTATATCATCTTGCAACAGTAAATAAAAAAAAAGTAATCATGCCGTCCAACTATCTTCAATTGCTGTAATTGTTCAAAGAAATATGCTGCGATTCATTACCAAACCAACGACTCGATGTGTAGGTACTGTGTCTTAGACTTACGTATTCAGGCACTACAAAAACCAACGAGGATCTACAACGCTCCAATGCGTTGATCTGGGACACCATGATGGCCTTCCCTCAACTCCCTACTCCTCATTCTTCTTCTTCTTCTTCTTTCCCCGCCCTTCCTACTCCAGCTTCCTCCTCCTCAAACTCATATTCTGACGTTCTGACCCAACTACATACCTCCTCCTCCTCCTCTGCCTCGCCTGAACCCGCCTCCATCCTTAATATTCCTTCCGCCCCATCCACCTCCATTGCTACATCATCCACTCCCACTCCTCTTCTCCCTCCACCACCCTTGACTCCTCCCCTATCCTCATCACCCTCCATCTTCCCTTCCACCTCCAACACGATCTCCTCTGCCTCGCCTCAACCACCCCACTCCTCTGCAACGCCTGATCCGCCGCCACCCTTACCATTCCTTCTATCCCATCCACCTCCTTCCTTCCTACCCCATACACCTCCATCAACAGTACCACTACCCTTTCTCCCGCTCTCCCTTCCTCTCCCTCCAACACCCTTGACTCCTCCCCTATCCTCATCACCCTCCATCCTCCACTTCCACCTCCAACACGAACTCAACCTCCGCCTCCTCCTCCACTTCTGATACCACATCTCCTCCATCCACCTCACCCTCCACCCTTTCCCAGCCACCCACTATCACCACCACCACTTCCAAACCCACCTTAGCCCAGCTCCCTTGTACCTCGCGCCCTTCAGAAGAAATCACAAGACCATTCTACCAGCTGTCACTTGTACAGACAGACGCTGTTTCCTGGTATGGGCAAACTAACTACTAGAGTCAATTTAGTTGGAACAGTGTGGTGAGAGGCCAACTTACAGGTTTTGTGGTCGGAATACGTTGACACGGCAGCGTTTCTGTATCCCCAGGCCAAACTGGACGATATTGAATCAGCTGTCGATGCAGTTTCAGTAAATGCGAAGGACGACACAGTGTATCTGATCCATGCGGGAACCAACGACCTTCAGTCAACTCAAATTCAGGACCTGTTAGCAAAATACCGTCAAGTCATTCGGAAATACAAGACCAAGTCCTCACATCATCGTCTCTGGAATTCTACGGAGAGTCATTACGTTCGCCGGATACAAGAAAAGTAAAGCGTACGGCGTCAACACTAGTCTAAAGCAGTTATGTAACGATGAAGGCGTAGGGTTCACGAACGCATGGCATCACTTCAACCAGCGCCCAGATTTGTTTTGGGAGGACGGACTCCACTTGAACGAGGTTGGTTCGGCGCGGCTAGGAAGGCTCCTGAACGATGCGGTTGAAAGCTTCTCAGCTATTAAAAAACTGGAGGCGAGGCAGGCAAAGGCAACCCTTGATCAACCGAACCGTAGCGTCGATGCGGCTTGCCGAAACTGTGTAACCAACGACGCCTCCGACAAGCGAACTCATTCAACTCAACGCAGCCAAACCAGTAGTCACATTTCCATTTTGTACACAAATGCGCAGTCTATTACCCAAAAGGACGAAATTAGGGCGTATGTTGCAACTGAGAAACCAGATGTGGTAGCCATCACAGAGACTTGGGCCAACTCTGCATCTAGTATCTGAACTGTCATTTCCCGGGTACGAAAGCTTCCAAAAATCGAATGCACAAGAAAGGAGGAGGAGTAATTTGCTGCGTAAAAGTACGCTCCTGCCATAAAAATAGACAAACAGGATGCGAAATTACGACTCCGTATATGTGGAAATAACTGCGAATAATAAGAAACTAACACTTGCGATCGTATACAGGCCTCCAAAACAACAAGCAGCCGATGACACTGCCCTGTACGAAGAGCTTCACTCTTTAACACAAAGTAAACAAGCAATAATAATTGGGGACTTTAATTGCCCTAACATTGACTGGGGACAATTGACTGGAGATCAAGAGGGTAACAGGCTTATAGAAATGGTGGAGGATTCGTTCCTCACTCAAGTTGTAACTCAACCAACAGAAAACAATCTGCTGGATCTGGTATTAGTAAGCGACCCCGACCTCATTCGCGACTGTGAAGTTGGTGAAAAAAATAACTGTTGCGATCACCACTTAATCCGTTTCAATGTCAACATAAGTCACAAAATCGTATACAATCCGTCAGTGATACCAGACTACAAAAAGCAAATTTCAACCCTAGCCCGTGAGCTGCTTCCCTCCGCGACCTGGGACCAACTTCACCTAACCGACAATACAATCGACAACGTGTGGAACAACTTCAAAGATAAGCTTTTGGGAGAGAAAAGGCTACAGTGCCGACGAAACCCAGGCGAGTAAATGGTGCCGTAGATCCACCGTGGATGACCAGAGAAATAAAAGGGCGGTAAACTTAAAAAAAAGGAATTATAACCTAATGAAAGAGAATGACACGGCCGAAGCCCGTACTCAGTACCACAACAGCCTCAGAGCTTGTCGCACCCTTATTCGGAGTAGTAAACGCAACTACGAAAAACAAATAGCGCGTGACATCAAGACAAACTCAAAAAAATTCTTCACATACATCAGATCGAAAAAGAAAGTAAAATCCAATATTGGTCCCCTGACAGACGAGACTGGAGCTGCAACTCAGGACAGTAAACAGATGGCCAGAATCCTCAACAGTAACTTCGCATCCGTATTCACAGTCGAGAACATCGAAACCATGCCCGAGAACCCTGACCCGCCGAGGTTAATCACGCCCCTGAAAATTGACTCAATATGCGACCAAGAAGTGAAAGAGTATTTGGATAAACTCGACACGAACAAGTCAACAGGACCTGACGGTTTGTCCACTCGGTTATTAAAAGAGCTTAAACAACAAATACTTCAGCCACTCACTAACATATTCAACCAGTCTGTTCAATTGAAAAAGGTCCCGGAAGACTGGAAGATGGCGAACGTAACACCAATTTTCAAAAAAGGAGACAAAAGCGTTGCATTAAACTACAGGCCCATAAGTTTGACATCAGTGGCAGGAAAAATACTCGAAAAGATTATTAGAGACAAACTTGTTAAGTTTCTAGAAGACAATAATGTAATCTCCGACTACAAGCATGGCTTCAGAAACAAGCGCTCCTGCCTAACGAATTTATTAGACTTCTTCCAAGGTATATATAAGAACTGGGATGCCCACATCCCCAGTGATGTTATATACCTGGACTTTCAGAAAGCCTTCGACAAGGTACCGCACGAGCGACTCCTTAAGAAACTGCACTCGGCGGGCATTGGAGCCAATCTGATCGCGTGGATAAGAGATTGGCTCACCGACAGAAAACAACGAGTACTACTCAACGGACAGCCTTCCGATTGGCTTCCAGTCACTAGTGGAGTGCCTCAAGGGTCAGTGCTGGGACCCATTCTCTTCATCATATATATCAACGACCTAGAATCAGGACTGAAATCCACAATATCGAAATTTGCTGATGACACCTCACAAAGACCGACTACGAAATCATTCAGAAAGACCTTAATCACGTTATCGTATGGTCGGAAAAATGGCAAATGTCCTTTAATGTTGACAAATGCAAAGTCATGCACATTGAGTCCAGAAATAGTAACCACACATCCATCATGAATGGGATACCTCTGCAGGCGATGCAGGAGGAAAAAGATCTTGGGGTCATCATAAGCAATGACCTGAAACACGCGAATCACTGTAAAAAATCATATAACAAAGCCAACACTATGCTCGGGCTCATAGCGAGGAACTTCGAGTGTAAAACGACAGACGTGATGCTATCCTTGTATAATTCCATGGTAAGACCGCATCTCGAGTATGCAGTACAGTTCTGGTCTCCTAATTATAGAAAGGACATTGATTTACTGGAAAGGATTCAACGACGCGCCACAAAAATGATTCCAACATTAAGGGATCAACCGTACGAGGAACGACTCAAGCGACTCAATCTCTTTACATTGGAGAAAAGACGCCTACGAGGAGATATGATTCAAGTCTTCAAGTATCTAAAAAAATTCAATAACGTCGATTACTCCAATTTCTTTGAATTGCAAACCAACCTAAGAACTAGAAATAACGGTTTACCCATTCAGTCTAGTCGATGTAACACAGACATCGGAAGGAGTTTCTTTTCAAACCAGGTCATCGTCACTGGAACAATCTTCCTTCAGAAGTAGTAAATGCGAATACTATCAACTCCTTCAAATATAGAATCGACCGTCACTTCGCTGCGTCGGGAGTAAACTGAATATTGAGTTGCTTTCATCTGCTCCTCAATATCGAGGCGCTTTCATCTGCTCCTCAATGTCGAGGTGCTTTCATCTGCTCCCCAGGCCCCAGGCTGTCGAGCAGATTAAATCACCAAAGCGGGCAACCTCGTAATGAGCCAATAGGCTTTCTGTTGCCTGCGTTTCCATGTTTCCATGTTTCCTCCTCTTCCTTCCTTCCTTTTCTCCTCTTCCTTCCTCTCCTCCTCCTCTTCCTTCCTTCCTTTTCTCCTCCTCTTCCTTCCTTCCTTTTCTCCTCTTCCTTCCTCTCCTCCTCCTCTTCCTTCCTTCCTTTTCTCCTCTTTCTTCCTCTCCTCCTCCTCTTCCTTCCTTCCTTTTCTCCTCCTCTTCCTTCCTTCCTTTCTCCTCTTCCTTCCTTCCTCTCATCCTCCTTCCTTCTTCTCCTCCTCCTCTTCCTTCCTTTTTTTTCTCCTCTTCCTTCCTCTCCTCCTCCTCTTCCTTCCTTCCTCTCCTCCTCCTCTTCCTTCCTTCCTTTCTCCTCTTCCTTCCTTCCTCCTCCTCTTCCTTCCTTTCTCCTCCTCTTCCTTCCTTCCTTTTCTCCTCTTCCTTCCTTCCTCTCCTCCTCCTCTTCCTTCCTTCATATACTCCTCTTCCTTCCTCTCCTCCTCCTCTTCCTTCCTTCCTTTTCTCCTCTTCCTTCCTCTCCTCCTCCTCTTCCTTCCTTCCTTCCTTTTCTCCTCTTCCTTCCTCTTTTCCTCCTCCTTCCTTCCTCTCCTCCTCCTCTTCCTTCCTTTCTCCTCTTCCTTCCTTCATTTCTCCTCTTCCTTCCCTCCTCTCCTCCTCCTCTTCCTTCCTCTCCTTCTCCTCTTCCTTCCTCTCCTCCTCCTCTTCCTTCCTTCCTTTTCTCCTCTTCCTTCCTTCCTCTCCTCCTCCTCTTCCTTCCTTCCTCTCCTCCTCCTCTTCCTTCCTCTCCTTCTCCTCTTCCTTCCTTCTCCTCCTCTTCCCTTCCTTCCTCCTCCTCCTCTTCCTTCCTTCTTCTCTCCTCCTCTTCCTTCCTTTTTCTCCTCTTCCTTCCTTCCTCTCCTCCTCCTCCTCTTCCTTCCTTCCTTTTCTCCTCTTCCTTCCTCTCCTCCTCCTCTTCCTTCCTTCCTTTTCTCCTCTTCCTTCCTCTCCTCCTCCTCTTCCTTCCTTCCTTTTCTCCTCTTCCTTCCTCTCCTCCTCCTCCTTCCTTCCTCTGCTCCTCTTCCTTCCTACCTCAAATTCTCCTCTTCCTTCCTTCCTCTCCTCCTCCTCTTCCTTCCTTCCTCTCCTCCTCCTCTTCCTTCCTTCCTTTTCTCCTCTTCCTTCCTTCCTCTCCTCCTCTTCCTTCCTTCCTTTTCTCCTCTTCCTTCCTCTCCTCCTCCTCTTCCTTCCTTCCTTTTCTCCTCTTCCTTCCTCTCCTCCTCCTCTTCCTTCCTTCCTCTTCTCCTCCTCTTCCTTCCTTCCTTTTCTCCTCTTCCTTCCTCTCCTCCTCCTCTTCCTTCCTTCCTCTCCTCCTCCTCTTCCTTCCTTCCTTTTCTCCTCTTCCTTCCTTCCTCTCCTCCTCTTCCTTCCTTCCTCTCCTCCTCCTCTTCCTTCCTTCCTTTTCTCCTCTTCCTTCCTTCCTCTCCACCTCCTCTTCCTTCCTCTCCTCCTCTTCCTTCCTTCCTTTTCTCCTCTTCCTTTCTTCCTCTCCTCCTCTTCCTTCCTTCCTTTTCTCCTCTTCCTTCCTCTTCTCCTCCTCTTCCTTCCTTCCTTTTCTCCTCTTTCTTCCTCTCCTCCTCCTCTTTCTTCCTTCCTTCCTCTTCTCCTCCTCTTCCTTCCTTCATTTCTCCTCTTCCGTCCTTCCTTTACTCCTCGTCCTTCCTTCCTCTCTTCCTCCTCTTCCTTCCTTCCTCTCCTCCTCCTCTTCCTTCCTTCCTTTTCTCCTCTTCCTTCCTTCCTCTCCTCCTCCTCTTCCTTCCTTCCTCTCCTCTTCCTTCCTTCCTTTTCTCCTCTTCCTTCCTTCCTCTCTCCTCCTCCTCCTCTCCTTCCTTTCCTCTTCTTCCTTCCTTCCTCCTCCTCCTCTTCCTTCCTTCCTTTTCTCCTCTTCCTTTCTTCCTCTCCTCCTCCTCCTTCCTTCCTTTTCTCCTCTTCCTTCCTTCCTCCTCCTCTTCCTTCCTTCCTTTCTCCTCTTCCTTCCTCTCCTCCTCCTCTTCCTTCCTTCCTCCTCCTCCTCTTCCTTCCTTCATTTTCTCTTCCTTCTTCTCTCCTCCTCCTCTTCCTTCCTTCCTTTTCTCCTCTTCCTTCCTTCCTTTCCTCCTCCTCTTCCTTCCTTCCTTTCTCCTCCTCCTCTTCCTTCCTTTTCTCCTCTTCCTTCCTTCCTCTCCTCCTCCTCCTTCCTTCCCTTCCTCCTCCTCTTCCTTCCTTCTTCCTCCTCCTCTTCCTTTCTTCCTTTTCTCCTCTTCCTCTCTTCCTCTCCTCCTCCTCTTCCGTCCTTCCTTTCCTCCTCCTCGTCCTTCCTTCCTTTTCTCCTCTTCCTTCCTCTCCTCCTCCTCTTCCTTCCTTCCTTTTCTCCTCTTCCTGCCTCTCGTCCTCCTCTTCCTTCCTCCTCCTCCTCTTCCTTCCTTTTCTCCTCTTCCTCCTCCTCTTCCTTCCTTCCCTTCCTTCCTTTTCTCCTCTTCCTTCCTCTCCTCCTCCTCTTCCTTCCTTCCTTTTCTCCTCTTCCTTCCTCGGCTCCTCCTCTTCCTTCCTTCCTTTTCTCCTCTTCCTTCCTCTCCTCCTCCTCTTCCTTCCTTCCTCTTCTCCTCCTCTTCCTTCCTTCCTTTTCTCCTCTTCCTTCCTTCCTCTCCTCCTCCTCTTCCTTCCTTCCTCTTCCTTCCTTCCTCTCCTCTTCCTTCCTTCCTCTCCTCCTCCTCTTCCTTCATTCCTCCTCCTCCTCTTCCTTCCTTCATTTTTCCTCTTCCTTCCTCCTCTCCTCCTCCTCCTCTTCCTTCCTCTCCTCCTCCTCTTCCTTCCTTCCTTTACTCCTCTTCCTTTCTTCCTCTCCTCCTCCTCTTCCTTCCTTCATTTTCTCCTCTTCCTTCCTTCATTTTCTCCTCCTCTTCCTTCCTTCCTTTTCTCCTCTTCCTTCCTCTCCTCCTCCTCTTCCTTCCTTCCTTTTCTCCTCTTCCTTCCTCTCCTCCTCCTCTTCCTTCCTTCCTCTCCTCCTCCTCTTCCTTCCTTCCTCTCCTCCTCCTCTTCCTTCCTTCCTTTTCTCCTCTTCCTTCCTTCCTCTCCTCCTCCTCTTCCTTCCTTCCTCTCCTCCTCCTCTTCCTTCCTTCCTCTCCTCCTCCTCTTCCTTCCTTCCTTTTCTCCTCTTCCTTCCTTCCTCTCCTCCTCCTCTTCCTTCCTTCCTTTTCTCCTCCTCTTCCTTCCTTCCTTTTCTCCTCTTCCTTCCTTCCTCTCCTCCTCCTCTTCCTTCCTTCCTTTTCTCCTCTTCCTTCCTTCCTCTCCTCCTCCTCTTCCTTCCTTCCTTTTCTCCTCTTCCTTTCTTCCTCTCCTCCTCCTCTTCCTTCCTTCTTTTCTCCTCTTCCTTCCTTCATCTCCTCCTCTTCCTTCCTTCCTTTCTCCTCTTCCTTCCTCTCCTCCTCCTCTTCCTTCCTTCCTTCATTTTCACAGCTTCCTTCCTCTCCTCCTCCTCTTCCTTCCTTCCTCTCCTCCTCCTCTTCCTTCCTTCCTTTTCTCCTCTTCCTTCCTTCCTCTCCTCCTCTACCTTCCTTCCACTGCTCCTCTTCCTTCCTTCCTTTTCTCCTCTTCCTTCCTTCCTCTCCTCCTCTTCCTTCCTTCCTCTACTCCTCCTCTTCCTTCCTTCCTCTCCTCCTCCTCTTCCTTCCTTCCTCTCCTCCTCCTCTTCCTTCCTTCCTTTTCTCCTCTTCCTTCCTTCCTCCACCTCCTCACCATACCCATCCGTCCCACTCACCCACCTAACCTAACCACCTCTCCTCCTCCTCCTTCCTTCCTCTCCTCCTCCCTTTCCTTCCTTGCTCCACCTCCTCTCCACCTCCTCCTCACCACACCCATCCGTCCCACTCACCCACCTAACCTAACCACCTCTCCACCTCCTCCTTCCTTCCTCTCCTCCTCCCTTTCCTTCCTTCCTCCTCTCCACCTCCTCCTCACCACACCCATCCGTCCCACTCACCCACCTAACCTAACCTCCCTCACCCAGCTTAACCTCCTCTCTTCTCCTCTACTCACCCTTTCTGTACCTGGTCCTCCTTCCTCTTTCTCTCTTCCCCTTCTTACCTTTCCTTTCCTCGATCCTCTCCCAGGCTTCTCTTTAAATGCCTTCTTCTTCTTTTCTCCGCTCCCTCTCCATCTTCTCTCTCCTTGTCTTTGCTCCCTTCCTCCACACCATATTGCTTTATTGTCTCCCTTCTCCTTTATTTGCTTCCTCCATGATCGGCCTCCAACCTCACATCGAGTTATCCTTTTTCCTCTCCTCTTTTGTGTACTCTGTCCAGTCTTTTTCCTCTTTCTTCTCCTCTCTTACTCTCTGATCTTCGCCACAAATGTTTATCTTCAATTTTTCTTCAGTTTTCCTTTCCAGTCCTTCATTCCTTTTCTCTCCCTCCTTCTCCCTGTTCTCTGTTGACTTTGCTTCTTATTTTATCCGCCTTCAAGTTCTCGTCTCTTAGCGGTTTATGCCTCAATGCCTTCTTGCGTCTTTTTGCTCCTATTAAATATCTCTTCATCTGCCTTCGTTCCCTGTCTTATCATCTCTTAGCTTTTGTTCCTTCCTTCGTTCATTTATCCAACTCATCTCCCCGCCCTCTCATTCACCTCATTTTCACCTTATTCCTTGGTTTATTTATGTTCCTCCTTCCCTCCAGTTCCTCCATAACCGTTTATCTCTCATATATCTTCTTTTTCTCCATTCGTTCGTTCTTCCCCTCCTTCCTCTTTCCTCCATTCATTCCTTGTTTATATCATTCCCTCTTTCTTCTCTTCTTGACCTTATTTCTCACCATCGTCCTCTTTAACCCTCCTCCTCCTCCTTCCTTCCTTCCTTCCTTCCTTCTTCAAACCATTACCTCGCCGCTCTCACTTTTCACCGTCGTCTGTTGCGACGCCCTATATATTATGTGGAAGCGGCGGCGGCGGTGGTGGAGGTGGAGGGCTGTTCCTGGACCCCTTCCAATATTGGCGACTTGGCAGAGAGAGAGAGAGAGAGAGAGAGAGAGAGAGAGAGAGAGAGAGAGAGAGAGAGAGAGTAATAATAATAATAATAATAATAATAATAATAATAATAATAATAATAATAATAATAATAATAATAATAATAATAATAATAATAATAATAATAATAATAATAATAATAATAATAAACAACTTTATTTCCACTAAAAAGTGGTTATTCTAAACATCTAAATATACATGGTAGGTTATACATATAAGTATACATGGTGTATTATACATCTAAATATACATGATAGAATATACAGAAGGCAGTGGAGTAGATAATACAATCATGCAGAGGTCAACAGCTTCTTTTTAAGAATTGATTTTAATGTGGTCAGATTATGAGAGTCTTTTATTTCATTCGGTAGTTGGTTCCATAATTTAGGAGCTAATACATGAAAGGCTCTTGCACCTGTGTCGGTGTTGGTTCTGGGGACGTAGAGATTGTTTTGTTGTCTTGTTGTTGAGTCAGTCATATAGTTAACAGTTGGGAGAGAGAGGATGTGGTCTGGGTAATCTTTTATTTTCTGCTTAAACACTTTTGTGATGAGGTTAAAGGTGATTAGGTCTTTGATTTTAAGCCATTGTAAATCTTTAAATAATGGAGTGACATGATCGTATTTCCTGGCTTTCCCATCTGCCACTTTTATCGCGAAGTTTTGTAGTTTTTGCACTTTGTTTATTAAAGTTGAGTTTGTTGTCCCCCATATTGTGATGCCGTATTTTATGATGCTTAATACCACTGACACTGTCGAAGGCTTTAGAAAGGTCGCAGAGTGTTAAAAGTGATATTTGTTTGTTATCTATATTATCATAAATTTTATTGGTAATGATTTGCAGCGCTGTCTCTGTAGAGAGTTTTGGTCTAAAGCCGTGTTGGGTTGGAGAGAGAAGTTTGTTACGTTTCAGGAATGACATTAATTGATTGGCAACTACCTTTTCTAATATTTTTGAAAAATTGGAAGTAGAGATGGGACGATAATTTCCTATTTCGTCTGGGTTACCGTTTTTATATAGTGGGGTGACAACAGCGTTTTTCCAGGAGGCAGGAAAAATGCCTGTGACGATTGAGGTATTTATGATGGTTGTGAGGTAGAAGATGATAACTATAAGTAAGTCTTTGATAAACCTTAGGGAAATGTTATCACAACCAAACGATTTAGTATTTTGAAGCTGTTTTACAGTTAAGATGATTGTGTTCTGGTCTACTGGCTGAGGTCTGAAAAGCGCGAGATTAGGGGGATTAGAGGGCGCGACCGGGATGTTAGGAGCTTCGTTAAGGTGATTACGGTTTTCGACTTTTAATGATCTTTGAGTTGATTCGTATGTGGTTAGGCCGACATTCGCAAAGAAGTTATTAAAATCTTCAGCTTTTTCACTTATGTTCTCAAGGGGCGGGTGGGTCGTGCTCTGTGTTTTACTGGGAATAATAGTTTTTAATGTGTTCCAAGTTTCAGCTGTGTTATTTTTGCAGGTGTGTAGTTCTTGGTGGTAGTAATTTTTCTTTGAAGTGGTTATTAGACGTTTGACGTTTTTCTTTATTTCTTTATAGTTTTGCTGTATAATCATGTTATATCTGTGATTTTTTAATATCCTTTGAGCTTTCTTGCGTTCTGCTAATGCCTCTTTAATTTCGTCATTGATCCAAGGTGCGGGGGGTCGGTGAAGAACGATATTAGATATCGGAGCGCTTCTGTCGAGACTGGTAGTAATGACAGATGTTAGTATAGACACCTGTTTATCGACATCGTCAGTGCGTAATATTTCATTTAGTGTGGAGGTTTCCTCTAGGATATGGGAGCATAGAAGGTCGCTGTTATATTTTCTTAGGTCACGTTTAGTTACGGTGATGGGTTGGCGCTTGGGTTTAAGGATGTTGACAGAGGCGCCTATAAGCTCGTGGTCTGCGACCGTGCAAGGGATTACGTAGGAATGAGTGACAAGATCTGGCTTGTTAGTGATGATCACATCTAGGAGGGTTGCAGAAGTGGGTGTCACTCGTGTGGGTGTGCTTTTAATTTGTGTAAGCTTATTGTTGGCTATTATACGTGATAGTTTACTGTTGGGTAGGAGGAGGTTGTCGTTGAGGTCACCTAATAAGAAAAATGTCTTTTTACGCATAATTAATGCCCTCAATGTGTCTTCTATGTGATCAAATGAAGTAGAACAGGCCTTAGGATGTCGGTAGATACTGTTTATAAGGATGGAGGGTAGTTTTCTGCATTGAACTTGGATACAAATTTCATCTACCCCTTCGTGTTTAGGTACGCCTGTGTTTATCGAAGCTGAGTGTAAGTCATTATGAACATATATACAAGCCCCTCCGCCTTTGCCTCTGTCTTGTCTGTAAAGTTTAAAGTTAGGAATGTTCGCGTGTGAGTCTGGGGTGTGTGTGAGTAACCATGATTCACTGATGCATAGTATGTCGATTTGCCTTTCGTTGATTAATAGGTTGATTTCATCCAAATTATTGAGTAATGATTGTGCATTTATGTGTTCAATAGTTAGGTTGTCTTTTTTGTTCGTAGGCTGAGAACTAACGGCAGAACATTCTTTGCCTTTCTCCTAGCGTGAGGTGTAATAGTGACAATGGCGAGAGAAGAAAAAGGAGAAAATAAAAAAAATAGAAAGAAAAAAGAAACAAAGAAGAAAGAAGAAGTTTTAGATAGACAGATTCAGAGAGAGAGAGAGAGAGAGAGAGAGAGAGAGAGAGAGAGAGAGAGAGAGAGAGAGAGAGAGAGAGAGAGAGAGAGAGAGTGTGTGTGTGTGTGTGTGTGTGTGTGTGTGTGTGTGTGTGTGTAGTCCGTGAAGCTGTCGATCTGTCTGTCTGTCCGTCCGGCCGTCCCTCTTCCTGCTTATCTCTGTCCTTTTTTGTGTTATCTTATCTGTCTTGTCTGATGGCCATTTGCATTTTGGGGGTTTTCTTTAATTCACTCTTTTCATCAGTCTGTCTGTCTGTCTATCTTGTCAGTCTGTCTCTGTCTATCTTGTCAGTCTGTCTGTCTGTCTATCTTGTCTGTCTGTCTGTATATATTGTCTGGTTCTTTTCCTCCCCCGCAAGTAACGTCGGTATTGATATTAAAATGAAACCTCAAGTGTGGAAATTTAAATCGAATAGCTAAAAATATAAAACTAAGGTAATGTATAGAATTTAATGTTGGGTTCTTACGTCGAGAAATCTTGGTACACAGCGATGCTTGTGCGTAAATATTGGAAGTAAAAGGAAGATAGTAATAAAATGAGAAATATTAAAATAAAAACTGGTCAGGAATAATGCTAAAAAGTAATGTATATAATTTAATGGTGGATTATTATGTCAAAAAGTCTTTGTATACAGTGATGCTTGTAAGTAAATATTGGAAGTAAAGGGGAAGAGTAATACCATCAGAAATATTTTAAAAAGTAGTAATGTTTAAAAATAATGTATATAGGAAGCCTTCTTAAAATGTATATAGTGGTAAAATTTCCTATTGAGGATGCACCCAACCTTCCTTTATGTTTCCAAGTTAGTGGTCTAAAGCGCTGTCAGGAAGGGGATGTTTAAATGCATAGTTGTATATAGGAAGCCTTCTCAAAATGTATATAGTGGTAAAATTCCTCTAGCGTATGCAGTAGCACCTTTTTTTATTAATGTTTGCTTTTTTATATATATATATAAGTTAATGGTCTAAATATATATATATATATATATATATATATATATATATATATATATATATATATATATATATATATATATATATATATATATATATATATATATATATATATATATATATATATATATATATATATATATACATATATACATACATTGATGAGAATTATAAGATCAACGAAGCGCGAGAATCGACAAGGATACCAAATTATACAAGTTTAAAATGAAAAACAACAACACACAAATGCATAAGGAAAAGAAAAAAAATCAGACATAGAATCATTGACGGGAGATAGAAAAAAAAACCGTGCTGTGTGAAGGAGCCCCTCGCCAAGTGTGTGTGCTGGGGAAATTCATCCTGCAAAAATTAGTTCCCAGCACATCGCCGCAAAGGTTCCTGGAATCATTTGTCAGGGAACAGAACCGCTCGGCTGACTTATCATTCTTGTTGGTCTGGTGTTCCTGTGTGTGTGTGTGTGTACGTGTGAGGCCCCGCCCATCCAGCGAATGTACCTTAGAATGGCTCTATTTATTATTATTATTATTACTATTGTTATTATTATTATTATGATTATTATTATTACTATTATTATTATTGTGTGTTGGTGGTTCGGGGTTTGCAGTGACAGGCAATAGCAGGATCAGTTAGGGTGTGTGGGCGTGCAGGAATGAGGATCAATGACTAATGTTACGGAGATGGGCACCGAGGCCACGTTTGCTTCCCTAATAGGATTAAAAGATGGGTCGGCTATAAGCATGAAGGTGAAGTGAAGGCACTCAGCAGACTGTATGGTATTATGACTACGACTACGTCCGTGTGTGTCTCAGGGCGTGCTGGTGTGAGGGTGAAGCTTGCCATCTGTAGTCCTTGCCGCTGTGTTTAAGGGCACAACACCCAATCTTCCCTGTGAACCCCTTTAGAAGTAGAGAACGGTGATTTCTTTTCTTCTCAAACTTGTTGTTCTCTTGGTAAATAATATTCTCGTCATTTATATTCCTTGTTTGATATATTATTTTTCAGTTCTTTCAGGATAAGTTTGTTTTGTCTGCAGTCAGTAATGTTCGTCGGTCGTTTTAGTCGCTTTTAAAAAGATATCTAAGTCAAGGGTCTCGGGAATGTTCTCCGGATTAGGAAGAAAAGCTATAAACTCGCCTAGAATGCCACAGCCAGCCTTAAAAATGATGCCTCTAATGATTTATATATTCCACCTGAGAGAGAGAGAGAGAGAGAGAGAGAGAGAGAGAGAGAGAGAGAGAGAGAGAGAGAGAGAGAGAGAGAGAGAGAGAGAGAGAATTGACAAAAATAATTACCTTTTCATAGAGAGGGAGAGGAAGAAAACAAGAACGAGAGAGAATAGAGAAAGAAAATAATTATCTTTTCATAGAGAGAGAGAGAGGGAGAGAACGAGAACGAGAGAGGATATATAAATAGATAAATAAATATCTTCCCATCACCAGGCCGCTGCACCATTAACACCACTGTCCCTCGCCCACCATCAACAAACCCACTCCTTCATAAAGCCTTTCGCAACATTTATCTCTCGCATACTCTATAAGAAGTGTTCGCTATTGACAAAACAACGTGGGCAGGCTCGTGGTCTATGGCGGAGGCGGCGGCTAAGTGGCTGGAGGGCTGCAGGTGGTCTGGAGTGGCTGGCTACTTGGAGTGGTCTGGAGTGGCTGGCTGGAGTGGCTGGTTGGCTTGGTTGGCGGAGTGGGTGACTGAGGGATTGGCTGAGGAGTGGTTGTTTGGCTGTATGGTTGGATTATTTGGTTGCTGGCTGTCTTGGTGGATGACTGGTTGACTGACTGACTGTGTGTGTGTGTGTGTGTGTGTGTGTGTGTGTGTGTGTGTGTGTGGGCGGGGTTGTGTGTGTGGTGGCGCGGGGGAGTTGTGTCTTTCCTCTTGTCTGTCTGTGTCTGTTAGTCTATACCTACTTGGGTGACTGGATAGATGGCTGTATAGATGAGGTGTCTGTCTTTCTGTCTGTCCCTGTATGTATTTGTCTGTCTGTCTGTATGTATGTACGTATGTATGTATGTATATATGTGTATTTGAATGTCTGAATGGACGAGTGTATGGATGGGGTGTCTGTGTGTTTGTCTCTGTCTATGTATCCGTGTCTCTCTGTCCACTTTCTGTGTCTGTCTGTCTCTATTAGGCTGTCTGTCTGTATGGCCGGGTGGGGTGGCTGCTGGGTGCTCAGAGACTCGCGATGAAAAATGTCAACGGGAGGCCGATGTGACGCCTCCGCCGATGACCGTCACTTTGATTAATGGGCGCCCGCCTGTCCTCGCTCACCCCGCGCCGAGCCCCGAGCCGCGGGTGACGGGGCGACCCACATCATGTTACTTTATGACCAGCGATCAGTCCCCGGAATGCTCGACATGTTGTGGTGTCGATGGGTGGGTTGGATTTCTGGCATCCTTACTAATATATTTTTCATTGTGAGTTGAGGAGAAGCTGGTCAGTAGTTATTGAGTCTTTGATCGTGTTCCGTTTCTTCCTAATTCGTATTCTGTTTCTTTGTTTTATGTTTGTTCCTAATGGTCCCTGGAATGTTTTTTTATTTTATTGTAAGGTGGCGATTAGCGTGTTTTTGTGTGGGTGGGTTCTTGTAAATAGTAGCTTGTGTGTGTGTAGGGGGAAGGAGTTTTATTGTGTGTGTGTGTAGGGGGTAGGTGTGAGTGTGGGTGTGGGTGTGTATTCTCGTATTTTTCTCGTAAATCTCAGTCTTGTAATTAGTTAGGTAGTAATAACTATAACAATAACTATAACTACATATTTATGTAATATTATACCTCAATACATTTGTTTGCCCTTTCTACTCCTTTCTCATAAATATCGTTGTTATTTGTGTTAATTGCTTTGCCTTCCCCGCCCAGCCAAAGTTCTTTTCTGAGCGAGCATGCGAGAGTTTCGATGGTGACTTTACTCGTGCGGATCAATCTTGCCTTGCAACTTGTCATATAGTTAATAAGCTTTACTTGCTCTCCTCTTGTTGCTCGCACGTATAGTTTTCCCTCTAATTAACACGAGTCATAATCATATTGAGCGTTGATGTGACGGTGCAAATATTTCAGCTCTTTTATAATATTAGACGGAACGAACCTTTCAGCAATTTATGATATACTTCTTTAAGCTCGTTAGTAGAACATCTTATTACACCAAGCGTTCATATAACCGAGCAAGCGGGTTCCTATTACATTATCTTGCACTCATGGTAAAGGTTGTGTGAGGGAGCGAGTGTTCTAAAGCTGACTCCACTCGTTAGTTTTAATTGCGCAGCTGTTCACACCCACTTTACGAGGCGGCGCTGCGGTGGTGGTGGTGGCGGTGGAGGTGATGGTGGTAGTAGCTGTGGTGGTGATGGAGGTGATGACGGGGGTGATAAAGCTGGTTTTGGTGTTGGGAGGGGTGGTGATGGGGGTGGAGGTGTTAGTGAGTGTTGTGGTGGTGTTGATGTGGGTGTTTTTTTCATGTTTTCACCTATGGGGAGTTTGAGTTTTCGTGATAGCAGGCCCCGATCTATTCTGGCTCAGGGCGATTTTTTTTTTCCCTTATTATTTTTTATGGTAAGTTACGGGAGGTTAGAGCATTCCTACTTCTCCCTTCGACACGGCATACTCCTGCTTCACCTGCTCCCGTGCGCTAACAACTACTTTGGTAACGACTCAATAATCAGTTGTCTGCGTTCTTGCTTCTTTGGGTATCCGTAGGTTAGTTAGGGAACGGAAGAGTCGCAACATTTCTTTTTCTCCATTGAGTTAGCTGTTGCATTTTTCCTGCTTGACCTGCTCCCCTGCGCTAACAACTACTTTGGTAACGACTCGATAATCCATGGTCTGGGTTTTTGCTTCTTTGTTTATCCGTAGGTTAGTTAGGGAACGGAAGAGTCGCAACGTTTCCTTTTCTCTTTCTCCCTTGAGCTCTTGTTGCATTTTATTGGCTGTGGTAATGATAGGTAACGAAAAAGTAGTCACATTGCTTCTTTTAACCCGAATTTGTCTATATATTTGTTAGCGGAGTGATATCAGAAAGTGGGTTATATATTTTCTCATTAAAATGTATGTTTTTATTTGGGGTGGCATTGCTAAGTGAGGAGAAAGTCTTAGTATTTCATCTCCTCTCGTGAACGATTAGAATTCTATGAAAAGTGTTCCTAAGTTAAGTAAGACAAGAATGGTTTTATTTCCTCATCTCGAATAGTACTTAGAAAGGTTCAATTCCCTCTTTCCGACCAGCTGTACAAAAAAATAATGCTTTAATTCCCTTTTCTCTAATAGTTGTACTCAAAGAAAAGATTTAATTCCCTCTCTCCGACCAGTAGTACTAAAAAAGTGGTTTCATTCCCTTTCCACGAACAGTTATACTCAAAGAAGTTTCAGTTCCCTCTCCCCGAGCAGCAGCTGTAGGTACCCGTGCTAGCCGCGGCAGTGTTTAGCGACCGGGTGGCGGAACATTCCTCCTTTTCTCCCTCGCCCCGTTGTACTTTATCTTCTCGCCTCACTGGGGCTGGTGGCGGGTCCGTAAAATAGCCGTATAGACTAGCGCCGCGGTGTCTCCCGGAGCATGACAGATACAAGGCCGATATTACATCACGCAGGAGATACCGAGCCCACGCTGCGCCCTGTCCGTGATAACATTCATTGCTTGAAGGACCCAGAAACAAGCCCAGGGGAGGAGCTGCAGTAAAGAACGCACGATAATTTTGTCGAGGTCGTTTCTCTGTTGGCTTTCAAGATAGAGCGTTGTAACTTTGACCGTCGCTTGTGTGTGTTGTACAAGGGATGCGTTTCACCCCGCGAACGTTGTCCTATCAGAAGTTCTTGTGATGGTTTTCGGGGGTGTTGAACTCGCGGCCCGGACCTCACCCTTACTCTTTCCCTTGCTAAACTTTACCTTGTGTTAGTCTGCTGTATCTTACATTTGCGTACTCTGCCTTGCGTTTATTTACCTGACGCGAGTGTGCTGTACCTCACCTTACCTTACCTTGCTTTGCCTTACCTTACCTTACCTTACCTTACCTTACCTTACCCTACTTCTTATTTCACATTGTCTTACATTATCTAGCTTTACCTTACCAAACCTTAACTCTCCTCACTTTTTTTCATACCTTACCTTACCTGACCTTACCTTACCTTACCTTACCTAACCTTGCCTTACCTTACCTCACCTTACTTTCCCTTACCTTACCTAACCCTACCCTACCCTGCAATACCATACCATACCATACCATATCTTACCTTACCTCACCCAATTCTACCCTTCCTTACCTTACTCTACCTTACCAAGCATTCTCAATCTCCATTCCTCCCTCTAGCTTCATCGATGACTTAAGCTTCGAGGCTCATTTCCATTTCCATCAGCCAGCGACTTTCCGTCCGGCTCACAGTGACCCAGGAAGACCCAGGCATTCCCAGGACCACTTAGGCAGATCTGTTCCTTTGTCTCGCCTTTAATTCAACGAGACGCCACACTCAAGGAGCCTCGTGTGTTTGTTCTGCACTCGTCTTACACTCAGCCACACTCGCCCACCTCTTACTACACCCAGCCACCTCCTCCTTACCTCCTTTTCTAACTCCCTGCTACCCTCCATCCCCTCTTCCTGCTGTCTCCTTCCTTCTGTTTCGTTCTTCTCTCGTTCCCTCATCTCCCTCCTTTTCCTCCTCCACCTCTTAATCCACCCACCCACCTCCTCCTTACCTCCTTTTCCCACTCCTGCGTCTCTTTCCTCCTCCTTCTCCATCCACTTTCCTACCCTCCTCCTCTTCTCCACTCTCCAGTTCACATTCAATCTCATCTCATCTCCACTCATCTACATCCTTGTCCTCCTCCAGATCCTAGTCCACTTCTATCCTCCTTTTCTCACTCCTATTTATCCCCCTCTTCCTCCTCCTTACCCCCTGTCTGTCCTCCTCCACTTCCTAAATCACCTCCATCTTCCTCTCACCCCACTCATCTCCACTCACCTCCTTCCTTGTCGTCGTCCTCCACAAGGTTCTAGTCCACATCCATTCTCCTTTTCTCACTCCCATTTATCTTCCTCCTCATCTTCGTTCTCCTCCATCCTCCTCTCTCACCCATCTCTCTTCGTCCATCCCCCCCTCCCCTTTTCTCTCATCCACTTCTCTCCCCATAACACGACCCTACCTTCCATCCCTCCCTTCCCCGTCCCTCTCCTCCTCTTCTCACCCACACACCTGTTTCGCGTCCTTTCTCTCCTGTCTCCACTCTGATGTCACCCACTTAAAGCAATTCTCTTCACTCCGGGCTGCTCCCTCTGTCCTTACTCCTCCCTGAATGGTGTTTGTCGAGGCTTCCAGGAGCGGCGGTGATGTGACAATAGCGTGTTTTTTGCCCGGGCAGCGATCCATGTGTTTGCGCCCTCGCCACACCTCGCCCGACGCCTGGGTTATTGATAAGGACAAGCGGAGGTAGCGGGCCAGATTGGGTGCTCCGGCGGGGGCTGTGTTTGTGTGGGGGACAGTTTTAGAACCGCTGCGTAGACAAATGTTGTAGACAAATATCAAGGGGTGGAATTAGCTTGTTTTTTTAGCCCTTCCCTCAGTTGCCGTTACGTTTGGGGTGCCTCTAAAGGGTAAAATTGGGTGCTCCAGCGGTGGTTGTGTTTGTGCGGGGGAAAGGTGTAGAGCCAGTGCGTAGAATTTGTTTTTTTTCTCTCACTTCCCTCAGGTCTCATATTTTTGGGTAGTTGGTAAAGGCTACAACAGGGTTCTCTAGAGGTGTTTGTGTGTGGATCAGTTTTAGAGCTTGAGTCACTAAGTAAACAAGTATCAAGGGGTGAGTTTATATTACTTTTGGCCCTTCTCACTGCTCTCGGGGTGTTGGTAAAGGCTACAACAGGGTTCTCTAGAGGTGTTTGTGTGTGGATCAGTTTTAGAGCTAGAGTCACTTAGTAAACAAATATGAAGGGGTGAGTTTATATAGTTTTTGGCCCTTCCCACTGCTCTCGGGTAGTTGGTAAAGGCTAAGATAGGGTTCTCTGACGCTGTTTGTGCGTGGAGCAGTTTTGGACCAAGAGCCAATTCATAGAGAAATATCAAGGGGTGATTATAGTTTTTTTCTCCCTACCTGCAACTCTTCTAACGTTTGGTAAAGTTGGGTGTATACGCTATAGCTGCGCGTGGTTGCAGTGCTCATCTCCGCACCGTTGGCCATTTGAACCTGTGGTGGGGTTGTTGGTAAATGCTGAAATAGATAGATTTTTCACTGGCGTTTGCGTAGGGATGAGTTTTAGCTGTACCTGGGTCGATATTTAGCAAGTGTCGATCCATGTCCTGCACTCTTTCCTCTCTTCTCGCCTTCCTTGGGTTAGTGATAGAGGCAAGGAGAAGAGATTAGGGTTGAAAGTGAGTCGAGAGGCGTCTTAGAGCCATTCCCGTCGACATCCATCAAGCGGCGACTCCACTTTTTCCTTTCCCAGATCTCTCGCGACGGACGGGTTACTGGTAAAGACAGGCGTGTGTAAAGTTAAAAAAAAAGTACTTAAATTTTTTTGTGTGTGTGTGGGAAGTCGTTTCAAAGGCACTTAGTCCACATACATCAGAAGGGCGAGTTCGGGTTTGTTTGCGCGCTGCCCACACCTCGCGCGACGCCGAGCTGAGGTGTCTTTGGTCCCTTCCCACCTCTCATGACGTGGCTGTTATTGATAAGTCCAAGCAAAGATAAGGTTAGAATAGAGTCCTCCAGCTGTGTTTGCCCAAGAAGCTGTTTTAGTCACTCAGATCGATGTATATACAGAGGCTACTTGAGGTGTGTTTGGCCCCTTCCCACCTCTCATGACGTGGCTGTTATTGATAAGTCCAAGCAAAGATAAGGTTAGAATAGAGTCCTCCAGCTGTGTTTGCCCAAGAAGCTGTTTTAGTCACTCAGATCGATGTATATACAGAGGCCACTCGAGGTGTGTTTGTGCTCTTCCCACACCTCTCAAGACATACAGGTTGTTGATAAGGACAAGCGAAGATTAGAATAGACTCCCCCAGCTGTGTTTGCCCAAGGAAGCTGTTTAGTGTTTAAGTCACTTAGATCGATGTTTATCATGATGTCACTCGAGCTATGTTTGCCCCCTTCCAGCACCCCTCGTGACAAACGAAGATAAGGCTAAAATAAGCGAAGATAAGGTTAGATTAGACTCCCGCAGCTGTGTTTGCCCAAGGAAGCTGTTTAAGTCACTTAGATCGATGAATATCTTGAAGCCACACTAGGTTTCTTTGCTCCCTTCCCACACCTCCCGTGACAAGCGAAGGTAAGGCTAAATAACCTCCCCCAGGTATATTTACTTGTGGGACTGTTTTAAACCCACTTAGTCTACGTATATCAACCGGTGACTCCTTCTAGCTTGATCTTTGGACGGGTTTATGGACCAGGTGGCTCATGGACTTAAGGTTTAATGCGCCGTGCTCTCCCTTCCTGGCACTTCCCGGCCCTTCCTGACCCTTTATTGACCCCAGATAAGACGCGTGGCCTTATTTATCTCCCGCCCGCCGCCCACACGTCCCCATAGGTAAGGCGTAATTAGCAGGTGACATCTTAATAAGCGGGAATAGCGGTGAGTTACTGGCCCCCGTGAGCTCCAGGAGGCGGCCTAATGGAGGCGAGGGAAGGGAAGGTGTGGTGTTGTATGCTGCCCGGGATGTGGCAGGTGTGTCTAGTGTTACCTGGTCCCCTTCTTCTCGCCCTCTTCCTCTGTCTCCTCTTCCTTTTCCTCTTCTTCCTCTTTGTCTGCATCGTTCCCGTCTTCGTTATTCTCTTCTCTTTTTTTTTCTTTTGCGTTTTCATCCTTTACCTCCTCCTCCTCCTCCTCCTCCTCCTTCCTCGCCCTCATCTACATTAGCCTCGTTAAGTACTCTACCTCTGTACTTCCTTTTCCTCCTCCTCCTCTTCTTCCTCCTCATTCTCAAGGTCTTCTACCATCTCTCTTCTCCCTCCTCTTTCTTATCATCCTCAGTTTTATTCTACTTGTCTTGTTCCTTCTTCTCTTCTTTCTATATTCCTTCTTATGTACACAGCTATAATACTTTCTTCTCTTTCTCATTGTTCTCCTCGTTCTCCTCCTCCTCCTCCTCTTTCCTACACATCATTCTCTTCTTCTTCCTCTTTTTATATTCCTTCTCATACAAAACTATGGCACCTTTTCCTCTTAGTCTTCCCCTCCTCTTCCTCTAATCCTCTTCCTCTCCTCCTCCTCCTCCTCCTCCTCCTCCTCCTCTCCTGACGTACACTACTACCTGGGCAAGATGGCGCTCAGTGCCGGGTCGTCTGTTGCAGCGAGAACGAAAATTATTCTTTTGTCTGACGAGGCGAGATAACAGGCGGCGGCGAGTCCGTCAGGCGACCACCTAGGAGGAGGAGGAGGAGGGAGGGGAGGAGGAGGACGATGTGGAAGTGGAATGAAGAGGAAGAGTAAGACGAGAGGAAGAGAAAGTGTAAGAGTAAAAAGAAAGAGTAAACATGGAAATGCAGGCTACAGAATGTCTATTGGCTCATTACGAGGTTGCCCGCTCTGGTGTATTAATCTGCTCGACAGCCAACTGGCGCCCGCAGAGCAGATGAAAGCGCTTCGGAATTCACTTTACACCTGACGCAACAAATGACGGTCGATTCGATTAAAAAAAAGTTCTATTTCTGCCGTGGTAGACGGTCACTGTTCTTCCCCTAAATCTATTAACAGTGGTGTCCCACAGGGTTCTGTCCTATCTCCCACTCTTTTTCTGTTGTTCATTGATGATCTTCTTTCCAAAACGAACTGTCCTATCCATTCCTACGCCGATGATTCCACTCTGCATTATTCAACTTCTTTTAATAGAAGACCCACCCTTCAGGAACTTAACGACTCAAGGCTGGAGGCTGCAGAACGCTTAGCCTCAGACCTTACTATTATTTCCGATTGGGGCAAGAAGAACCTGGTGTCCTTCAACGCCTCAAAAACACAGTTTCTCCACCTATCCACTCGACACAATCTTCCAAACAACTATCCCCTATTCTTTGACAACACCCAGCTATCACCCTCCTCAACACTAAACATCCTCGGTCTATCCTTAACTCAAAATCTCAACTGGAAACTTCATATCTCATCTCTTACTAAATCAGCTTCCTCGAGGCTGGGCGTTCTGTACCGTCTCCGCCAGTTCTTCTCCCCTGCACAATTGCTGTCCATATACAGGGCCTTGTCCGCCCTCGTATGGAGTATGCATCTCATGTGGGGGGGCTCCACCACAGCTCTTCTGGACAGAGTGGAGGCTAAGGCTCTTCGTCTCATCGGCTCCTCCTCATACTGATAGTCTTCTACCTCTTAAATTCCGCCGCAATGTTGCCTCTCTTTCTATCTTCTATCGATATTTCCACGCTGACTGCTCTTCTGAACTTGCTAACTGCATGCCCCCCTCCCGCGGCCCCTGCTGCACTCGACTTTCTACTCATGCTCATCCCTATACTGTCCAAACCCCTTATGCAAGAGTTAACCAGCATCTTCACTCTTTCATCCCTCACGCTGGTAAACTCTGGAACAATCTTCCTTCATCTGTATTTCCTCCTGCCTACGACTTGAACTCTTTCAAGAGGAGAGTATCAGGACACCTCTCCTCCCGAAATTAACCTCTGATTTGGACACTCCTTTAACCTCTGTTCAGGAGCAGTGAGTAGCGGGCCATTTTTTCTTTTTTTTTCTTTGCGCCCTTGAGCTGTCTCCTTAGCTGTAAAAAAAAAAAAAAAAATTTGCATTTACTACTTCTTAGGGATGATTGTTGCAGTGGCGGATGACTCGGTTTGAGAGAGAGAGAGAGAGAGAGAGAGAGAGAGAGAGAGAGAGAGAGAGAGAGAGAGAGAGAGAGAGAGAGAGAGAGAGAGAGAGAGAGAGAGAGAGAGAGAGAGAGAGAGAGAGAGAGAGAGAGAGAGAGAGAGATGTAAGTCAGGAAGGAAGGGAGGAAAAGAGGGAGGTGTGAAGGGAAAAAAAGAGAGAGGGAGGAGGCGCCCGTCAAGCCATGAGACCACCAAGCACGAGCGGCTCACAAGACCTTCTTACGTTACATGGACTAGCAGGCAGCAGAAAGCCTGTTGGCTCATTACTAGGCTGCCTGCGTTCAGTGATTCAATCAATCCGTTTGCCATAGGAGTGGCTTGCAGGGAAGGATTAAAGCACTTGTGTATCTACTCTTGGGAACGTTCAGTTCACTCCCGATGCAGCAAAGTGGCGATCAATGCGTTTCTTGAAGGAGTTGATGGTCTCTGCGCTAACCACTTCTGCAGGAAGGCTGTTCCAGTGGCGAACAACTCTATTCGAGAAATAACTCCTGCCGATGTCGGTATTGCATCGCTTTGCTTGAATTGTTTTTCCGTTGTTTCTTGTTCTCAGGTTGGTTTGTAGCGTGAAGAGTTTGGAGTGATCAACGTTGCTGATCTTGTTCAGGTACTTAAAGACTTGTATCATGTCTCCCCGCAGGCGTCTCTTTTCCAACGTGAAGAGGTTGAGTCGCTCGAGTCGCTCTTCATATGGCTTCGTCCTCAGTGATGGTATCATCTTCGTGGCGCGGCTCTGTACTCTCTCAAGTAATTTAATGTCTTTCCTGTAATTACGGAGGAGGAGGAGGAGGAGGAGGAAGGGGAGGAGGAGGAGGAGAAAGAAGAGGAAGAAGAGGAATATGAGGAAAAAATAAAATCGAGGAGAAGGAGGAAGGAAAATGAAAAAAAAGAATAAGATGGAGAAGAAGGAAAAGAAGAAAAGGAAAATTAAAGAAAAGAAAAAAGAAGAAAACCAGAAAAGAAAAAAAAGAAAGGGAAAGTGAGCCAGAGCGAGGATGTGTCCGTGTATATGTATGTATGTACGTGTGTATATCTATTTATCTATATCTGCCTATCTATCTACCTATCTACCTACCCATCTATCTATATCATCGCCAGTATAGCACAAGAACTTACGCAACCAACGCAACTTTCTCTGCCATGAAACCGCAGAGAGAGAGAGAGAGAGAGAGAGAGAGAGAGAGAGAGAGAGAGAGAGAGAGAGAGAGAGAGAGAGAGAGAGAGAGAGAGAGAGAGAGAGAGAGAGAGAGAGAGAGAGAGAGAGAGAGAGAGAGAGAGAGAGAGAGAGAGAGAGAGAGAGAGATTTACATAGAAAATCAGACCACACAGACCCCATGGTCCAGACTTGGTGGTCTGTCCTTAAACCTAAGTGATTTTACATTAAACAGAAGACTCCTAAACGTTGCATTTCTACTCTAGTTGATATTAAGTTGAAGGAAGTGACGGTCGAGCTTATTTTTGAAAGAGTCAATCGTGTTACACTGGACCACTGATGGTGGAAGCTTATTCCATTCTCGCTGAGTTTTACGCCTTTGTTCCTCGTGCGCAAAGTGTCATCGATCATAAACAATGTTGATCTGTCTACATTCGTGAAACAATCAAGTATTTTAAAACATTCGATCAGTTTTGCTCGGAGGCGACGTTTCTCAAGAGAGAACATGTTAAGGGTAGAAAGCCTTTCTTCGTAGGATTTGTTGCGCAAGGAAGGGATCATTTTCGTTGCCCGACGCTGAACACCTTCTAATTTAGCAATATCCTTTGCATGGTGGGGAGACCAAAACTGTACCGCATATTCCAAGTGGGGTCTGACTAAGCTATTGTAGAGCGGGAGTATTACATCTTTATTCTTGAATAAAAAAAATCTTTTAATGAAGCCCAACATTCTGTTCGCTTTATTTGCTGCATCGATGCATTGCTGTGAGAATTTGAGGTTTGACGCGATTTTGACCCCCAAGTCCTTGACGCATTGAACGCTTTTGAGTTTAACGCCGCGCATTTCGTAATCGAACTTTTTATTCCTCGTTCCAACTTGAAGGACCTGGCACTTGTCTACGTTAAAGGGCATCTCCCATCTATCCGACCAAGCTGAAATTTTGTGCAAATCCTCTTGGAGGCTTTGCCTGTCTTCGTCAGTGAGAACCGAGTTACCAATCTTTGTGTCGTCTGCAAATTTACTAATGCGGTTATTGAGTCCAACATCCACGTCGTTGATGTAAATAATGAAGAGCACTGGGCCAAGAACCGAGCCCTGAGGGACGCCACTAGTGACCGGCGCCCACTCTGAGTTAAATCCGTCAATCACTACTCTTTGTTGTCTGTTGCTCAACCAATTCGCGATCCATTGGTTTACTTGACCGTCAATACCTATTTGCTTTAATTTGTAAAGTAATTTATGATGCGGGACTTTATCAAACGCTTTCTGGAAATCAAGATAGACCACGTCCAGTGATTTGGTTACGTCATAAACAGTGAAGAGGTCGTTATAAAAGGTTAATAGGTTTGACAGGCAGGACCTTTTGTTTCGGAAGCCATGTTGTGAATCCCCAATTAATGAGTGGCTTTCGAGGTAACTCACAATTTTGTCTCTAATTATGCCCTCAAGTAGCTTACCTACAACCGAAGTTAGACTAATGGGCCTGTAATTACCTGGTACTTTTTTGTCTCCTTTCTTAAAAATCGGTGTCACGTTAGCCTTTTTCTAATCTGAAGGGACGATGCCTTGTCGCAAGGACATATTGAATGCGGATGTGAGGGAGGAGAGTATTTCGCTCTTTGTTTCTTTCAGCAGAGTTGGATATACTTTGTCAGATCCAGGACTTTTATTTGTTTTAAGTGATTTGAGGGCTTTAAGGACTTCATCGGGTTTTATTTCAAAGTTAGGCAATGCATGCTCGGGATTTACATTAGTACTGGTGTTGGTGGTAGTGGTGGGAGGACTGTTATTATTAAACACCGAGGAAAAGTAATTGTTTAATAGGTTTGCAACGTGTTGGCTGTCAGTCACTAGTGCACCGTCGCTGTTTGTTAAAGGTCCAATTCCACTTCTGATCGCCTTTCTGTTGTTTATGTAACTGAAGAAGGATTTCGGATTATTTTTACAGTTGTCTGCAATATTTTGTTCATATCTACGCTTTGCCTGACGCACTAATCTGTTGACTCGTCGCCTGGCATCATTGTAAGGTCTAATGTTTTCGGGCGTGCTTTGCTCTTTCTTTAACCTATAAAACAATTTTCTCTCCTTGACTGAGTGTTTAATTTCGCTATTAAACGAAGGTGGACTTTTATTAGTGTTAATTCGCTTCTCGCACAAAGGGACAGAGAGAGAGAGAGAGAGAGAGAGAGAGAGAGAGAATATACAAAACAAGCCCCACTAACGGAACTAAACCATTAAAAGCAATACCATAATAATTACACAGCTCGGCCGGGGAAGCTGAGAGTCGTGGCAATGCTATAAGAGAGAGGGAGAGGGAGGGAGTGAGAGAGAGTGGGAGAGAGACTCGTTGCGGCAGGTGAAGGTTGATGGTGGTAATTAGTTTCTCTATTGATATACAGGTGGACAGTGCAACCAAAGGGAGAATTTATGGTTGGGAAATTGCCTCTTACTCTCCTTACGGGGGATGGAGGAATGGATAGAAAGAAACTTAATGGAGCTTTTCAACGGGAGGTGAAGAGGGAGGAGGGAGAGGATGGAAGTGGGTGAGGAGTGGGCTGTACACCATTGATAATGGAGAGAGAGAGAGAGAGAGAGAGAGAGAGAGAGAGAGAGAGAGAGAGAGAGAGAGAGAGAGAGAGAGAGAGAGAGAGAGAGAGAGAGAGAGAGAGAGAGAGAGAGAGAGAGAGAGAGAGAGAATTCTACTCTACTGGTTTTATTTATACTACGTTTTATGAAATATGTCGTAAACTCTAACACAATTATATCTAAGTTCAGTGTAACCTTTCCTTTGGCATTTATAAACAGTGACTGTCTTTCCTTCCTTCCTTCTTCACTTGCGTTTCCTTCCTTCTTTGCTTCCCTCCCTTCTCCATCTTTATCTTCCCTTCCCTTCGTCAGGTGTACCATATCAGCATCATTATCATGGTTAGCAAAAAGGGAAAGTGAGTAGGGAGAGCGGGAGAAGGGGAAATAGAAAAGGAAGAAGGGTGGGAAGGAAAGTGGAGGGAAGGGAAGGAAGGAAAAATGAGAAGTAAGGAAGGGAGGAAGAGATGAAGGAAAGGAGGGCTGTGTGGAGGGAGAGAAGACGGGAAGGAAGGACAACTAGAAGATGAAAAGTAAGGAAGGAACAAAGAAAAGGAAGAAGGGAAGAGGGAAAGAGGAAAACAATAAAGAAAAGAAGAATAGAGAGTAAGAAGCAGTGCAGACAGAAATGAAAGGAGGGAGAGAGATGTGAAAAAGAGGAAGGGAAGGAAGAAAAGAAGAATAGAGAGTAAGAAGCAGTGCAGACAGAAATGAAAGGAGGGAGAGAGATGGGAAAAAGAGGAAGGGAAAGAAGAAAAAAAGAATGGAGAGGGAGAGCAGGGCAGACAGAAAAGAGGGAGAGAGATGGGAAAAAGAGGAAGGGAAAGAAGAAAAAAAGAATGGAGAGGGAGAGCAGGGCAGACAGAAAGGAAAGGAGGGAGAGAGATGGGAAAAGAGGAAGGGAAGGAAGAAAAAGAATGGAGGGAGCGCAGGTCAGACGGAAGGGAAAGGAGGGAGAGAGAGATGGGAAAAAGAGGAAGGGAAGGAAGAAAATAAGAATGGAGAGGGAGAGCAGGGCAGACAGAAAGGAAAGGAGGGAGAGAGAGATGGGAAAAAGAGGAAGGGAAGGAAGAAAATAAGAATGGAGAGGGAGAGCAGGGCAGACGGAAGGGAAAGGAGGGAGAGAGAGAAAGAGATAAGAAAGAGGAAGGGAAGAAGGAAAGAAAGATTGGGGAGAGAAGAAAGATAAATAAAGGAGAGCAGTGTGAAGAGAGGAAGGGATAACAGGGGAGATAAAAGGGCGGGGCATCTTATAATCATCATCATCAGCATCAGCAGCCGGAGTAGCCACGGGACCTTAAATTTTACGGCGTGTTACCTCAGCCTTCGCAGCCCCTAAAATGCCTGACCATCGAGAGAGAGAGAGAGAGAGAGAGAGAGAGAGAGAGAGAGAGAGAGAGAGAGAGAGAGAGAGAGAGAGAGAGAGAGAGAGAGAGAGAGAGAGAGAGAGAGAGAGAGAGAGAGAGAGAGAGAGAGAGAGAGAGAGAGAGAGAGAGCCGCCCACCCTCCCCCAACTCATCGCCTCAAAACTAGAGAGTGTGCTAATCTCTGAGGACGCTGTCAGGAGACATCTGAGGGGCGTCAACACCAGGAAGGCGCCAGGCCCTGACAGCGTCAGTCCATACTTACTGCGGCGATGCTCCGATGAGCTCACCAGCCCCCTCGCCCAGATCTTCCGGCGATGCCTGCAGAGCGGGGTGTGGCCTGCACAGTGGAAGGAGGCCAGAGTCACACCCGCACACAAGAAAAAATCCAGGTCCGAGCCAGGCAATTACAGGCCAATATCACTCCTCCCAATCATCAGCAAGATATTTGAGAGGATCATCGGGGAGCAATTGACATCCTTCCTCGAGGAAAACCACCTGCAGTCACCGAAGCAGTTTGGTTTTCGGAAGGGCCGCTCTACCTCAGACCTCCTCCTTCTCCTCTCAAAGTCCTGGCATGACGCCCTTGATGACGGCCACCCCTCTCTCGTGATTGCCCTTGATATAGCTGGCGCGTTCGACTCCGTTTGGCACCGCGGTCTGACGGCGAAGCTACAGCAACTAGGCATCACGGGGGACCTGCTGCGCCTGCTCTCAAACTACCTGTTAGGCAGGAGCCTCCGCGTAGCAGTCAACGGAAGCACCTCGACCAGCTTCCCGGTGGAGGCCTCCGTTCCACAGGGGTCCGTCCTTGGACCTATTCTGTGGAACATATACTTTAACGACCTCCTGCAAACCATCCCGGCAGCAAGCGCCTACGCCGACGATTGCACCCTCTCCAGAACATACAAGAGGGAGGAAGCCCAGGACGTGATAGAGTCCGTCAACAGACAGTTGGCAGACATAATGGCCTGAGGAAAGAGGTGGCAAGTCACGTTTGCCCCTGACAAAACCCAGGCCATGGTAATATCACGTTCTCGGGAGGACGCGAGGAAACTCCACGGCAGACTGAGATTCGGGAACGACACCATCCATCTGCAGGCCAGCGTCGACATCCTGGGCGTGGAGGTGGACTCCCAGTTGCGGTTCGACCGTCACCTTGAAAGGGTGGCGAACAAAGCCTCCCAGAAGGTGAAACTCCTGCTCCGCATGAAGAACCTCCTCGATGCTGAGGGCCTGAACACCTTCTATAAGGCACAAGTCCGTCCAGTGATGGAGTATGCACCGCTCACCTGGATGCCCAGCGCCCGCTCCCACCTCAACCTGCTAGACAAGGTGCAGAGGAGGGCTGAACGCCTCATCAACGGCACCCAGCACCACCGACCGAGCCAGTGGGAGACACAGCGACAACGACATCGACAATAACAACAACAACAACACCCACACGAGGGACGGGCAAGACCAGCCACGAACCAGCTGAACAGCCTGGAGCACCGTCGCCGCGTCGCTGCCCTGACGGTGCTACACAAGGCACAAGTGGGCCTAGTGCCCCACCTGACGGACCTGAGGGCTACCTGGAGGAGGTCTGAGCGCAGCACGAGAACGGTGCTGAGCAACGCCTCCCTCCTGGAAGTGCCAATGGCCCGCTCCAGCACCCACCAACTCCATCGCAGCGGTGGTGTGGTGGAACAACCTCACTGCTGATGTGGATGTGACACAACTGTCCACTCAGCAGATGAAGGTTGCGTTCCACAGGTGGCTACTCCTACACCCACCGTAAACATGTATATAATTGTATAACATAATCGGCAGAAACTTTTAAATAGCTCCCCAACGGTCGGGGGAACCTTAGCATAGAACAATAATACTGCCATGTACTAATGTACTGAACATGTTTAAATAAAGAGAGAGAGAGAGAGAGAGAGAGAGAGAGAGAGAGAGAGAGAGAGAGAGAGAGAGAGAGAGAGAGAGAGAGAGAGAGAGAGAGAGAGAGAGAGAGAGAGAGAGAGAGAGAGAGAGAGAGAGAGAGAGAGAGAGAGAGAGAGATTTACATAGAAAATCAGACCACACAGACCCCACGGTCCAGACTAGGTGGTCTGTCCTTAAACCTAAGTGATTTTACATTAATCAGGTGGCTCCAAAACGTTGCTTTTCTACTCTAGTGAATATTAAGTTCAAGGAAGTAACGGTCGAGCTTGTTTTTAAAGGAGTCAATCGAGTTACACTGGACCACTGATGGTGGGAGCTTATTCCATTCTCGCACTACAACGTTGCTGAAGAAAAATTTGGTGCAGTCTGAATTTACTTGTCTACATTTGAGTTTTATGCCATTGTTCCTCGTTCGCAAAGTGTCATCGATCATAAACAATTTTGTTATGTCTACATTCGTGAAACCATTAAGTATTTTAAAACATTCGATCAGTTTTCCTCGGAGGCGACGTTTCTCAAGAGAGAACATGTTAAGGGTGGAAAGCCTTTCTTCGTAGGATTTGTTGCGCAAGGAAGGGATCATTTTTGTTGCTCGACGCTGAACACCTTCTAGTTTAGCAATGTCCTTTGCATGGTGGGGAGACCAAAACTGTACCGCATATTCCAAGTGGGGTCTGACTAAACTATTGTAGAGCGGAAGTATTACATCTTTACTCTTGAATAAAAAGTTTCTTTTAATGAAGCCCAACATTCTGTTCGCTTTATTTGCTGCATCGATG
>NW_026110684.1:627500-660000 GCF_024679095.1 Eriocheir sinensis
TGGCCAGCCATACCTGAGGGCAAGGGCATCAGTAAATTCTTTTTTGTTTAAGTTGAAGCCTTTTGCCCTGATAGGTAGTGTGGTTAGCCAGTTTGAAGCGCCCACTTCCTGTGCAATATCTATCCTCCTCCTTGTGTCTTCTGGGAGTTTTCTCATTAGGTCACTCAGAGTGTCTCTGTTTTCCTTCTCTGTTTATGGAGATTTCATTCCTTAGTGACCTAATATCTTGAGGGTTGTCTTCTCCCCTTTCATTTTGATTGGTAATATATCCGGTCAAGGAGGCTGTGATTCGGATTGAGTTCCCGAATTCAGACTCAGCCAGATTTTGCGGGTTGGTGATGCCGAGCCCACCCATTCTTGGCGGCAACTCCAGCAATCTTCTCTCCTGGTCACTGGGACATCTCCCATTTGCTATCACCGGTATGAAGGTGTTTCTGATAGCATCTTCCAGAGGTTTTAGTAACGGAGCAACATCAGGAACTGTCCTCATGAGGTAGTTCCATTTATGCTTGACACCGTACGTAAATGCTGCGTAGGCTGCCTGCGGTTCTGTTTTGGCGATCTCGCTCAGTCTCTGCAGTTCGGACTCCCAGCGCTTTACAGCCGTTTTCACATATTCGGTTTTGTATTCAGCTGGTCCAATGGCTGCCCCGAGGTGTCTTTCTCCAGTCACTGATAGTTTCACGTTACTGCCCTGGAATGCTGTTTTGGCCCGATCGTATGCCTCTGGTTTTACAATCACCACAGACTTCGTGGCGTTGGGATGGTACCCTATTTTAGGGCCATGTTCATTGACGAGGTCCCACCATTTCCTGAGGTCTGCAGACTTTCCTACCCCGGTGAGGTCATCCGCATACGCCACCTGTTTGACGTTGGTGTTTTCATGGCGGATGATGTCCTGCAGCTTCATCATTCCCAGGGCAAACATTGCCATGGCCACTGGGTCCCCCTGGGTGGTGCCCTCTGAGGATTGTATGGCCACCGGGTCTCCAAGTCGTTGGTCATTATGACTGCTGATGAACAGTCTGGCAGGTTCCTTGTATGTATTTTCAATATATTGGGCGAATATAGGGCACTTGATTTTGATGTTGTGCAGTGCTGTTTCCCTATTGATGTTGTTGAACGCATTTGCAGCGTCCACCATCAGCACCGCCTCGCATTCTGGGTCTTCGAACATTCTCCTGACGGCGTGAATGGCCGCTTCACACCCAGCCTGCTGACCCGCACACTTGGAGGTTTCCACCGCCTTCCTCACGTCGTCCTTCACCACCTCCATGACAGCCTTGCCTATGATCCTCCTGAGCACCTCCCCTATCCCGATGGGGCGACAGCCTGGTTTTTTATCCAGCGGGATGAGCCGGCAGGCCATCAAAGGCTCGAGGTGTTGGCAATTCTCTGACGCCAATTTTCTTGCTAGGGCGGCTATTGCGTCGCGAAGATCCACAGCTGGATTCCCAAAGATGTTCTTACTGAGGAGGTGTTTCCACCCCTTGGCATCCAACCCTGATGGTCCAGCCGCTCCCTGCGTGTGAAGGGCGTGCTTCCAGATCACGTCACCGCTAATATGGTCGAAGACAACTCGATGCGGTGGGGTGTAGTCTCCAAGGAACTTCATTTCTGGGTGTGCAGGTCTAGCATCTGGATGCTTGTCCTTGAGGATCTGGCGTGTCTCTTCGGTCATGGGAAGGACTCCCGCTGCCTCATCTTCTATTGACAGTGATCTAGTTGCCATGGCCACTTTGCCTTGTCTCATCTTGTCAGCAAAGTTTCTAGCCCTGTCGTTACTGTCCTTCTTGCGACTGTTACGTCTGCCTAGTCTCTCCTGCAGTGTTTTAGCCTCGTCAAGTAGCTTCCGGACGTCCCCTTTCCTCCACAGCTCCATTCTTCTTTGTACCGCCTTCACGTCCTCAGATTGTTTCGACTTTTTGTGAGTCCGCTGGCATATGAGGTGCGGTAGTATGGCCAGAATCTTTAAAGCGTAGGGGGCGATTTGCGTGGAGTTGTTGCACGCTCTAATGAGGTAGGTTTTCTCCTCTATCAAGGTTTTGGTGGCGTTACATCTTGGGGCCTCAAATACGTTATTGGAAGAAAACGTTACCACATGATTGTAAGCGTCTCGCACCCACTCCTCTGTCTCCTCGAGTGTCCACCTCTGCCAGAAGCGGAGCTCGCGCGAGGCGTCCTCACCCTGGTCACCCTGCCCTTGTCTCTCGCCACCTGCACCCCCCTCCACCTGATCATCTCCAGCGCCTTCATTGGCCTGTCCACCCAGCACCACTTGTGGTTGCTCCCCATTTTCCACATCCTGCCGTTGATTGTTTGGGTTTCGACAATCTCCACCTCTCTTACAGTTCACACAGGGCTGGCCTCGTCTTACGCACGAGCATTGAACACAGTTTTGATTTCGATACGAACAAATGCAACATTGAGGGGGCTCCATTTCGGTGCCATTATGCATGCTAGTGTATCTTAGTTGCTATTTGTGGTAATGAATAGAGCAATAGTAGTAGACCCCACTTTGACTCTTGTCTCCCCCCATATACCTACACACAGACATATACTTACATATGCTTACTCTACCTTTACGGTAATTTTTTTTTTTTTTTTTTTTTTTTACAGCAAAGGAGACAGCTCAAGGGCACAAAAAAGTAAACATTAATAAAAAAAAAAGCCCGCTACTCGCTGCTCATAAAAAGAATCCAAAGAGGTGGCCGAAAGATAAGTCAGTTTCGGGAGGAGAGGTGTCCTGATACCCTCCTCTTGAAAGAGTTCAAGTCGTAGGCAGGAGGAAATACAGATGAAGGAAGATTGTTCCAGAGTTTACCAGCGTGAGGGATGAAAGAGTGAAGATGCTGGTTAACTCTTGCATAAGGGGTTTGGACAGTATAGGGATGAGCATGAGTAGAAAGTCGAGTGCAGCGGGGCCGCGGGAGGGGGGGAGGCATGCAGTTAGCAAGTTCAGAAGAGCAGTCAGCGTGGAAATATCGATAGAATATAGAAAGAGAGGCAACATTGCGGCGGAATTTAAGAGGTAGAAGACTATCAGTATGAGGAGGAGAGCTGATGAGACGAAGAGCCTTTGCCTCCACTCTGTCCAGAAGAGCTGTGTGAGTGGAGCCCCCCCACATGAGATGCATACTCCATACGAGGGCGGACAAGGCCCCTGTATATGGACAGCAACTGTGCAGGGGAGAAGAACTGGCGGAGACGGTACAGAACGCCCAGCCTCGAGGAAGCTGATTTAGTAAGAGATGAGATATGAAGTTTCCAGTTGAGATTTTGAGTTAAGGATAGACCGAGGATGTTTAGTGTTGAGGAAGGTGATAGCTGGGTGTTGTCAAAGAATAGGGGATAGTTGTTTGGAAGATTGTGTCGAGTGGATAGGTGGAGAAACTGTGTTTTTGAGGCGTTGAAGGACACCAGGTTCTTCTTGCCCCAATCGGAAATAATAGTAAGGTCTGAGGCTAAGCGTTCTGCAGCCTCCAGCCTTGAGTCGTTAAGTTCCTGAAGGGTGGGTCTTCTATTAAAAGAAGTTGAATAATGCAGAGTGGAATCATCGGCGTAGGAATGGATAGGACAGTTCGTTTTGGAAAGAAGATCATCAATGAACAACAGAAAAAGAGTGGGAGATAGGACAGAACCCTGTGGGACACCACTGTTAATAGATTTAGGGGAAGAACAGTGACCGTCGACCACGGCAGAAATAGAACGGTCAGAAAGGAAACTGGAGATAAAGGTACAGAGAGAAGGATAGAAACCGTAGGAGGGTAGTTTAGAAAGAAAAGATTTGTGCCAGACCCTATCAAAAGCTTTTGATATGTCCAGCGCAATAGCAAAAGTTTCACCGAAACGGCTAAGAGAGGATGACCAAGAGTCAGTTAAGAAGGCTAGGAGATCACCAGTAGAACGACCCTTGCGGAACCCATACTGGCGATCAGATAGAAGGTCAGAAGTGGAAAGGTGCTTTTGAATCTTACGGTTAAGGATTGATTCAAAAGCTTTAGATAGACAAGAAAGTAAACCAATAGGACGGTAGTTTGAGGGATTGGAGCGGTCACCCTTCTTAGGTACAGGCTGTGTGAAGGCATACTTCCAGCAAGAAGGAAAGGTAGATGTTGACAGGCAGAGGCGAAAGAGTTTGACCAGGCAGGGTGACAGCACGGAGGCACAGTTTTTAAGGACAATAGGAGGCACTCCATCAGGTCCATAAGCCTTCTGAGGATTGAGGCCAGAGAGGGCATAGAAAACATCATTTTGAAGAATCTTTATAACAGGCATAAAGGAGTCAGAGGGGGGATGAGTAGGAGGAATATGCCCAGAATCGTCCAGAGTGGAGTTTTTAGAAAAAGTTTGAGAGAAGAGTTCAGCCTTAGAGATAGAAGAGACGGCAGTGTTGCCGTCAGGACTGAGGAGTGGAGGGAAAGACGAAGAAGTGAAGTTGGAGAAGATGTTTTTGGCTAGATGCCAGAAGTCACGGGAAGAGTTAGAGAAAGCAAGGTTTTGACATTTTCTATTAATGAAAGAATTTTTGGTTAGTCGGAGAATAGATTTGGCACGATTTCGGGCAGAAATGTAAAGTTCATAATTAGCATTAGTTTGAAGGCTCTGGTATCTTTTGTGAGCTACCTCTCTATCATTGACAGCACGAGAACAAGCGTGATTAAACCAAGGCTTTTTAGCGTGAGGAGTAGAGAAAGAACGACGAATGTATGCCTCCATTTCAGAGACAATCACCTCTGTGATGCGCTGAGCATCACACGGGAAATCGGAAAAGTACATCCTCAGGTCGTCCCACCGAGCTGAAGCAAAATGCCAGAAGCATCGCCTCTTCGGTGGGTCCAGAGGATGTACAGGAGCGATAGGACAGGATGCAGAAATAAGATTGTGATCGGAGGAGCCCAACGGAGAGAACAGTTTGACAGAATAAGCAGAAGGGTTTGAGGTAAGGAAGAGGTCTAGAATGTTGGGCCGATCTCCAAGACGGTCAGGAATACGTGTAGGGTGCTGGACCAACTGCTCTAGGTCGTTGAGGATAGCAAAGTTGTAGGCTTGTTCACCAGGATGGTCAGTGAAAGAGGATGAAAGCCAAAGCTGGTGGTGAACATTGAAATCTCCTAGGATGGAGATTTCAGCGAAGGGAGAGTGGGTCAAGATGTGCTCCACTTTAGAATTCAAATAGTCAAAGAATTTTACATAGTTGGTAGAGTTAGGTGAGAGATAAACAGCACAGATGTATTTAGTAATAGAATGACAGTGAAGTCTTAACCAGATGGTGGAAAATTCAGAAGAGTCAAGGTCGTGGGCACGAGAGCAAGTGATGTCGTTGCGCACGTAGGCGCAACATCCAGCTTTGGATTGAAATTTAGGATAGAGATAGTAGGAGGGAACAGAGTAGAGATTGCTGTCAGTAGCCTCAGAAACCTGTGTTTCTGTAAGGAAGAGAAGGTGAGGTTTAGAGGAGGAGAGATGATGTTCCACAGAATGAAAATTAGAGCGAAGACCGCGAATGTTGCAGAAATTGAGAAGAAAGAGGTTCGAGGAGTTATCAAGACACCTCTCGGGTCGGCAGCCAGAAGGGGAGTCCTCCCTGGGGGAATTTGTGGCCCCCCCCCAGGCGGGGACTCCGAGGCATTGCTTAATTGAGCCATTTTGAATTTTGAATTTTGGAAAAAGGCGTATATGTTATGTGAATGTAGTGTGGTGTGGATAAAGAGAGGATCTGTCTTTAGAGAGCATGCTGAACTACTCTCCGGTGTTGGTGAGACAATAGGGAAACGGTTAGTGAGGACATGGGAAGGGTCTTTGGAGGGCTTCAGCTCCCTTCTCACCTCCCATATATACCTCACCGGGAGTGGCTTGCGCCCGTTCGGTAGGTGTCTTCCTACCTACTCCAGCCGATTGTTTATTTTTCCACTACCATTGCTCCTCGCCAACACTTTACAATTTTACTAATGCACCTGACCCTACACATTAAAGTTGAGTAGTAGTAGTAGTAGTGATATCATTACCAGCAGTTCGCCGAGTCAGATACTCTGTGTTTTATGGACCTCAGGCGGGGGTGGGAAGTTACTGGGCAGCGGGGGGGTTAGCAGGGACCCAGGAAGTGAGGGATGTGCGTGGGTAGCGTTAGGGGGTGGGGGAGGCTGTTTACTGTTTGCCCTCGGTCTTGAAAACTGACCCACCTCCGCCCATCACGACACGCCTGCCAGAACTCACCACTCCCCTATAAATCACTGACATTTAATCTATTTGACATACTGAGAAAATATATTGGATGATGTACATGGAAAAACTATAACTTGCTCTCTCTTCTCTCTCCCTCTCTCTCTCCCCTCTCTACTCTCACTCCCCCTCCTCCTCTACCACTCTCTACCCCTCTTTTCCACTCTCTTTCCCTCCTTTCCCCTCTCTCCCTCTTTCCCTCCCTCTTTCCCTCAGCTCTGCCTTCCAATTTTCCACCTTCCGGCCGTCCGCCACAGAGTCGAGCGTCGCTCACAAGCACCGAGGGGACGTGGGCCACTTGACCCAATATTTATCGTTACACCGATGTTTCTCACACTGCCGGCCAGCACACGGCCTCTCTCAAAAGCAGTAATTCGTAATTAACACCTGCATCGTCAATGGCACCAGAATGCACTATATTTCGTTACGTTCACTGCACGTTCACGCGTACGAAGGTATACATTCCAAGGCGGTATCGGCTATGGGACCTAACTTATGACACAAAACAAAGGAGCTAATCACAGCACGTCCTCTCCCTACGCTACTACTACTACTACTACTACTACTACTACTACTACTACTACTACTACTACTACTACTACTACTACTACTACTACTACTACTACTACTACTACTACTACTACTACTACTACTACTACTACTACTACTACTACTACTACTACTACTACTACTACTACTACTACTACTACTACTACCACTACTACTACTACTACTACTACTACTACTACTACTACTACTACTACTACTACTACTACTACTACTACCACTACTACTATATTACTCTTCTCTACTACTACTACTACTACTACTATCACTTATATAATCCAGCTGCATGTCTATAAAAGTAAACACAATTGCTCACATGTCATATTCCCTCCTAGAAAATACAATAGCAGTAATAGTAATGGCAATAGTAATGGTTTTTATAATAAAGCTCTACTATATGGCTATTAACATGCTTCCTCTCTCTCTCTCTCTCTCTCTCTCTCTCTCTCTCTCTCTCTCTCTCTCTCTCTCTCTCCCCCCCCCACAGGTAACGTACAGGTGTCCCCGTGCATGCCAGTGGGCTCAGGTAATGTGCCATGTTACTTTTTTCAGCTTTTTCTATGTTCTCGTTAAGGTGTGTGTGTCCGAGCGGCTAGCTCTGCTCTTTATGCATGGGGGGGGCTTCATATTGACTTGTACGTTGTTAGGTTATATATCGTGGTTGATCCAAGTTAGGTTTTCTGAATGTTACGTCCGCTTACATCACGCTCGTATTTCATAGGTCAGTTCTATATATCAAAGTAGGGAAGATATAAGGGAGAGGGAAAAGAGGGAGTATAAGCAGCAGAGGGAGGGTGGAAGGGAAGAGGTGAGAAGGGAATGAAATAGTAGAATGGAGAAAGGGGACGGAAAAAACGAAAAGAATGGAAGAGGGAAAAATAAGGTAGAGTGAATGTGAGCCGGAGGTTTTTATTTTAAGTCCGTTTAGAGCTTGACATCATATTATATCAGTCGGTCGTTCTATGAATCCATGTAATGTTATCGCCTTAATTTCACGTCCGCCTAGACTATAATGCTATGTTAGTTATCGTTCAGAGTCATATTATCAAGGTGGGTCGGAACCGCTCGGAAATGGCTTTTTTTTATAATGAAAATTTGAATATTTATTAAAAATGCGTGGAGAAGGAGGAGGAGGAGAAGGAGGAGGAGGAGGAGGAGGAGGAGGAGGAGGAGGCGAAGCAAAACATCAAAACATGCACTACTCAAATAGGACACCACGTTTAAGTCGTAGAAACGAAAAAAAAAATCTGAAGTTGGTTGGTGAGCACAGCCACTGGCGAGGCCGCGGCTAATGGCCTGTTTTGTGAGAGACAGAAGGTGTCTTTCACAACACAGTTCCTTGAGAATGGAGGTCGTTAAGAAATAGTAATTCGTGTATTCACTATATAGCTTTTCAAGGTGCTAAGTTAGGGGGGAGTAAGGCATTGAAGGATGGGTAACTTAAGTGATCCAAAATGCGCCCGAGCCGCCAGTTCTTCATATCTCGTATGCATGGAAGTGATCTTTTACACTTCCCTTCGTTGTGCTTTGTTATCCGTTTATTACATAGTCCAAGTAAGGTTTTCTTTTTAATTTCACGTCCGTTTAGGCCATATTTCACACGCCGGCTCTGGCTCGGCAGCAATGTGCCGCCAACTCGGGACTACGAAAGGAACGCTGCGGGCTTTCTCCAAGGCGGAGGATCATGTTGATTATCATTTATTTTTATTTTTTTTTACAACAAAGGAGGCAGCTCAAGGGCACACAAAAAAAGAAAACAATAATAAAAAAAGCCCGCTACTCGCTGCTCCTAAAAAGATACAAAAGAGGTGGCCGAAAGGAAGATCAAATGCGGGAGGAGACGTGTCCTGATACCCTCCTCTTGAAAGAGTTCAAGTCGTAGGCAGGAGGAAATACAGATGAAGGAAGATTGTTCCAGAGTTTACCAGCGTGAGGGATGAAAGAGTGAAGATGCTAGTTAACTCTTGCATAAGGGGTTTGGACAGTATAGGGATGAGCATGAGTAGAAAGTCGGGTGCAGCGGGGCCGCGGGAGGGGGGGAGGCATGCAGTTAGCAAGTTCAGAAGAGCAGTCAGCGTGGAAATATCGATAGAAGATAGAAAGAGAGGCAACATTGCGGCGGAATTTAAGAGGTAGAAGACTATCAGTATGAGGAGGAGAGCTGATGAGACGAAGAGCCTTAGCCTCCACTCTGTCCAGAAGAGCTGTGTGAGTGGAGCCCCCCCACACATGAGATGCATACTCCATACGAGGGCGGACAAGGCCCCTGTACAGATTTAACTTATCAAGGAACTACCCGCGAGACTCGAGACATCCCCGAACTTATAATTTCCTTTATGGAATGTTTTTTTTAACCATAACCTGAGGAAGGCATGTAAGAACAAAAGGAGGGGAGAAGAAAATCAAAACACTACGTTTCTGCGACACTACGGTGAGGTCGTACGAATGATAACATTAATATATGTGAAGTTGGTTGGTGAGCACAGCCACTAGCGAGGTCGGGGCTAATGGCCTGTTTTATGCAAGACAGAAGCTGTCTTGCACAACACAGTTCCTTCAGAATGGAGGTCGTTAAAAAAAAAAAACATCAGATTTTCACTGTATAGCTTTTCAATGGGAAAGTAGTGTGAATGGTAAGGGACCGGAAGACAGGGAAATTTGCTCATTATGATAGAGGGGATTTTTGACGAACACATTGCTTGAGAAAACGCTGCGCCGACTGCCCCAACAACATCCCGCCTTCACAAGGGTGCCTAAAAATCAAAAATAAATAAAAAGGCCTTTGGATCCGCGTTCCTTCACAATAGATATTTTTTTTCATGAACAAACTATTTTACATTTGTTAATCTTAAGGAGTACAGTCCGCGTTAGTGGTCGGAGTTTTAAAGGAAGATGACTGAAGACTCGAAAAAAGGCGATACGAGGGAAAATGACTAATGACAACTATGTGATGACTGTGGTTGGGCTCATGGCTAAAGCGAAAGGCAAATTGTAGGGTGAGCATTAATAATTGTACGGGCGCAGGTTTTTGCTCGAAGAGACCTGAGCCCATATTACGATCCCTCTCCTCCTGGGCCATTCCCTTGACATCAGTTCCGACCATATCATTATACCAAACCTCTTTCACTACAAGGTCTTTATTAGACACTTATACGCATTAATAGGTACATCAAACATATTAATTATCTTCTTAGCAAAATGTAGCTTAATTTATGGTATACATTTATAGTAGCTGCATGTTGTAGGATTTTATTGTTTATATACCAAATGCTGTGATGTCTCTATCGGCGTATTTCAGCCTCTCCTTTACAAAGAGATGTCGGGTATTATCTACTCGTAACTGAACAGCAGCTCGCAAATGGTTTACCGCTCTCTTTGAACTCCACATACCTGGGGTGCAATTATTTTTATCTTGGGGTATTTGCGCTAGAGTAATCACACGGTTCAGCACCCGGTCGCCGGTAAGACGCAGTATGCCTCGTGGTCTTTTCAGTATCTGTGTTCTCGAAATGCGCGCCACATATTTCGAGATTTTTCACTGTGTTATAACAGCTCCTCTGATTTTGTGTTCCCCTGAAAACGTGGCCGAGCAACCTGTCTGTTGTGCTCATCTTGTATTCATGGAAGTCTTTTCTTTCCAAATTTTCCTTCTTTGTGGCATGCGGCAGCCTTGCATCCGCCTCGTTCCCCGTGCACGTCGTCTTTTTATAAATCCAAGTTAGGTTTTATTTTTAATTTCACGTCCGCTTAGACCATATTTCACACGCCGGCTCTGGCCTGGCAGCAGTACGCCGCCAACTCGGGATTACGAAAGGAACGCTCAGGCCCGAGACGAAATAAGGTGTCGAATTATCTTGATCATCATTTGTAGCTCCTTTTCCTAGATGCTTATCCGTAGGCAGAGGATCATGCTCATTGTAATACATAGAATGCGTGTGGGTGGGTGTGCGTGTGGCGAGGGAAACGTACGCCAAGATGCTCAGATTGTCGTCAAGAAAGTAAATGTATGATATAGTTATAGATTAGTTAAATGGATCAGAGAAAGCTTGTAGGGAACTGTTTCTGGCACACTGATATCGTTGAAATTGGTCTCAGAGGAAGAGCCTAGGAAGGGAGACCTTGTAATATGGGCCCATATACCTTGAAAAAAACATCCTTTCCTTCATTCCAACCACACTGATATCGTTGAAACTCGTCTCGAGGGAAGGACCTAGGAAGGGGGAGCTTGTAATAGGGGCCTTTACACCCCCCCAAAAAAAATCCTTCATCCTTCTCTTCATTCCATCCTTCCCTTCATCCCATCCACTTCTCCCTACCAAGGATGCCGCGGAGTCACGCCTTCTGCATTAAGCTAATCCTACTTCCCTCACACGCCGCTCCCCCGCCCACCCTTGCAACCCATCCTGACCCGCCTCCCCCTCCTCGTACTTACCCTTCGCCTCCCCCTCGTCCTCCCTCTCATTCATCCCCGTGTAAGCCCATTAAGCAGCCTCTGTCCCTCCCTCTCATCCGCCCTCCCTTGATTGGATACGACCGCGGCATTAATTTTGGAGTGAGGAGGAAAAGATGACAGACAAAAGGAAAGACACGGGGAAAGGCTGGAGAATGGAAGAATAGAAAGATGGGTAGAAGGAAGAATAGAAGAGAGAGAGAGAGGCTAGAGAATAGAAGAGTGAATAGGAAAGAAAAATAACACACACACACACACACACACACACACACACACTGAGTATTCCACCATGCAGTATATAGACAAAACGCTTATAAGGGAACCATTGGGCAGTCTGATCTTAAGTCTGGTCTCGATGTTTGTCTAGGGTCTTATTTTGGTCTTGGTCTACTTATATTCACCGCCACTGACCGATTCGTCGAGCTGTGTCCTCTCAACCCGCCGCCTTCTCCCTCCCTCCCTCCCTCCCCGCCACATCTCCCATCCACGCCAATAATCATAAAATCATCAAACGAGGCTTCCATCTTCCCCTCTAATACCTTATGGAAGCGTAACGGCGTGGGTAGGCGCCCTCAAAACCCGTCCCATTCATAGGCCTCATCCCGTCCATATAACTAAGCCACGGCAGCCGGTTAGTCAGGCAGTCACAGGTCTCTTTATCTCTCTCCTCTTCTCTGTCTGTGGGTGTATGTCTGTCTCAGTGGGTTTGTCTATGTCTGTGGGTGTATGTCTGTCTCAGTGGGTTTGTCTATGTCTGTGGGTGTATGTCTGTCTCAGTGGGTTTGTCTATGTCTGTGGGTGTATGTCTGTCTCAGTGGGTTTGTCTATGTCTGTGGGTGTATGTCTGTCTCAGTGGGTTTGTCTATGTCTGTGGGTGTATGTCTGTCTCAGTGGGTTTGTCTATGTCTGTGGGTGTATGTCTGTCTCAGTGGGTTTGTCTGTGGGTGTACGTCTATCTATGTGGGTTTATGTTTATGTCTGTCTGTGGGTTTGTCTATGTCTGTGGGTGTATGTCTATCTATGTGGGTTTGTTTATGTCTGTGGGTGTATGTCTATCTATGTGGGTTTGTTTATGTCTGTGGGTGTATGTCTATCTATGTGGGTTTGTTTATGTCTGTGGGTGTACGTCTATCTATGTGGGTTTGTTTATGTCTGTGGGTGTACGTCTATCTATGTGGGTTTGTTTATGTCTGTGGGTGTATGTCTATCTATGTGGGTTTGTCTATGTCTGTGGGTGTATGTCTATCTATGTGGGTTTGTTTATGTCTGTGGGTGTATGTCTATCTATGTGGGTTTGTTTATGTCTGTGGGTGTATGTCTATCTATGTGGGTTTGTTTATGTCTGTGGGTGTATGTCTATCTGTGTGGGTTTATGTCTATGTCTGTGGGCGTATGTCTATCAATGTGGGTTTATGTCTATGTCTGTGGGCGTATGTCTATCAATGTGGGCTTATGTCTATGTCTGTGGGTGTATGTCTATCTCTGTGGGTTCATGTCTATGTCTGTGGCTGTATGTCTTTCTATGAGGGTTTATGTCTATGTCTGTTGGTGTATGGGAGTGGTGTATGTCTGTCAGTGTGGGTGTATACCTATATTTTTGTGTATCTATGGGAGTATTATATGTCTGTCCAAGTGGGTGTATATGTCTTTCTGTGGGTGTTGGGGAGTGATGTATGTTTGTCAAATTGATTATATACGTATGTCTATGTTTGTGGGTGTATGGGAGTGGTGTATGTCTGCCAGTGTGGGTGTATATGTCTTTCTGTGGGTTTAGGGGAGTGGTGTATGTGTCATGTTAGTGTTTACTTCTATGTCTATTTGTGTGTCTATCTATATGGGTGAATATATCTATGTTTGTGTGAATGGGAGTGGGGGGTGTCTGTCAAACTGGGTGTGTTTGTCATTCTGTGGGTGTATGTGGGTGTAGGGAAATGGTGTATGTCTCTATGTGAGTGAATATGTCTTTGTGGGTGTAGAGGAATGGTGTGTCTCTCTATGTGAGTGAATATGTCTTTGTGAGTGTAGGGAAATGGTGTATGTCTCTATGTGAGTGAATATGTCTTTGTGGGTGTAGGGGAGTGGTGTGTGTCTCTATGTGAGTGAATATGTCTTTGTGGGTGTAGGGGAGTGGTGTGTGTCTCTATGTGAGTGAATGTCTTTCTGTGGGTGTATGGAAGTGGTTTATGTGTTTACTTCTATGTCAGTGAGTGTATGTCTATCCATGTGGGTGTATATGTCTATGTCTATGGGTATATTGAAGTGGTGTATGTCTGTCAGTGGGGGTGTATTCCTATATATCTGTGGATCTGTGGGAGTATTATATGTCTGTCCAAGTGGGTGTGTATGTCTTTCTGTGGGTTCATGGGAGTGGTATATGTCTGTCTTTGTGGGTGTATAAATACCGTCTGTGGGTGGATGAGAGTGGAGTCTGTCTGTGGGTATATATGTCTATATCTTTGGTGTATGAATGGGAGTGGTGTAAGTCTCTATGTGGGTGTATATGTCTATGTCTTTGGTGTATGAAGGGGAGTGGTGTAAGTCTCTATGTCGGTGTATATGAATGTGAATACTTGTCACGTTCCTGTAATCTCTCTGTATTTAATTTATCTCTTACTTACGTGGGTACCTACTTTTTTGGAGATTATTGGTCCCTTTCTCTCCTTCTTCACTCTCCTCACACCATCTGACATTTTATCACCCTGTCATCATGTTATCGTGTGTGTGTGTGTGTGTGTGTGTGTGTGTGTGTGTGTGTGTGTGTGTGGTGTGTGTGTGTGTGTGTGTGTGTGTGTGTGTGTGTGTGTGTGTGTGTGTGTGTGTGTGTGTGTGTGTGTGTGTGTGTGTGTGTGTGTGTGTGTGTGTGTGTGTGTGTGTGTGTGTGTGTGTGTGTGTGTGTGTGTGTGTGTGTGTGTGTGTGTGTGTGTGTGTGTGTGTGTGTGTGTGTGTGTGTGTGTGTGTGTGTGTGTGGGAAGGTTTAGATGTTTGTGATTTCCTCTTCTCCACCTAATGTTCTTCTTGCTCTTATTATGAAGGGTACTTTTTGAAACCCATTTGATATCTCTTGTGTAGGATGGCGTTTGGGGGATGGTGTGTGTGTGTGTGTGTGTGTGTGTGTGTGTGTGTGTGTGTGGATATGGGTGTGGGTGGGGTGTATATGTGTCAATCTTTATATATGAGTTTTCTTTCTATCTGTCTGTCAATCTATATGTCTGTCTGTCTATCCATATCTATGTTCCTTTCAAGGACTCTCAACGCTCACTGAAAATCGTTAAGCTTAAGGTTATAGGAGGTCTCCCTCTGAACTAACTTTTATTTATTTATTTATGTATTCATTTTTTTTTCGCGTATCTCTCATCAGTCATTTCCCAAACATGATTCCTCCTTCCTCTCTTCCTTCCCTCCCTCTCCCCTCTATTCTAGCCCCTCCTCCTCTCCTCAATCTTTCCTTCTCTTCCTTCCCTCCCTCCATCCTCAATCTTTCCTCCCCACCCCCCTTTCCTTCCTCATTCCCATCCCTTCCCCCTTTCCCTCTTTCCTTCGTCTCTATCTCTCTCCCCCCGACCTCCCCCTTTCCAGCCTCCCCCTCTCTTCCTCCTCCACTTCTTCCTCTTCTGCCTCCTCTTCCTCCTCACCCACTTCCTTCAGCCGGGGAGTGAGATAAGCCGTGAAGGTCTGACGTGGGATCTGACTTTCTTCCTAGAATGAGTTATGATGATAATTATAATTATTGAGGGTTAAATTTTAGACACTTAGATGGTTACTGTAATGATTATGAGGATGAAGCTTACGCAGGAAAAGCCTATAGGAGGTAAGGGAATATAGGAACATGAAACACACACACACACACACACACACACACACACACACACGCACACGCACGCACGCACGCACGCACGCACGCACGCACGCACACAAAGGACGTGTCATAATACCTCTGCATCGTCATCCTTCTATTTATCTCCGAGGACTTACAACTCATAACATCTCTACTTAGAAGACCAGGAGGAGGAGGAGGAGGAGGAGGAGGAGGAGGAGGAGGAGGAGGATAGGTGAGGTATGGAGAATAAGAAAACGAGGAGGAGGTTAGGTACAAAAATTCAAACAAAAGTAACAAAAGGAGGAGGAGGAGGAGGAGGAAGACGACGAGGAGGAGGAGGAGGAGGAGGAAGAAGAGGCCTTTTGCAAACTCCTTATGTTCTTATGTTGTCTTCCCTCCTCTCCACTCCTGTTGTCTATTCTCTCCTCTCCTCTCCTCTCCTCTCCTCTCCTCTCCTCTCTTTTCTCCTCTCTCTTCTTCTCTCTTCTCATCCCATCTCTTCAGTTCCTTAAAATTCTCTTCTCTTGGTTAGACTAAAAGATATTCCCTCGTTTTCTCTTCTTAACTCATATCTTAATTTACAAAAGCCTCTCAATGTGCTGATTTTAATTATTAGCTTAACTTAACCCGCCTTCTGTGTTCTTTCCGTGATACGCGCTGACTTCAGTAATAATAAGCTTTTCTCTCTTCTGACCTCTCTTCTGGCCTCTCCTTCTGTTCTCTTGTGTTGGAGCAGCGTCTAGCGGGCCTTGTGTTCCTCTTTTTGTGTTTTACCCTTGAGCTGCCTGCCTCCCCTGCTGGAAAAAAAAGGTGTGATATTTTACGCCTGTCTGTAGCTCTCTGGTGTTAGGTGTTCATGGTTTGCTGGGTTTGGGTGTGTGATGCTTAGTTTTAGGTCTCTCATTTCCATTAATTTTAGTTGTTTTTTTTTATTTATTCTTCTGTAGCTTGGAAGTGTTGGGTTTTCATGGCCCGTTGTTCTTGCCTGCCTGATGTCTATTTTTAGGTTTTCTTTTTCATTAATTTGTTTAGGCTCCTTGACTTTTTTGGTGGCTTTCAAGTGTTGGGTTTTCATGGCTTGCTGTTCATGCCTGTCTGATGTCTATTTTTATGTCTCTTTTCCATTAATTTGTTCAGCTTCCTAGACTTCTTCATTGTTGTATTATTTTTTCCCTTGCACTATTTTCCTGCCTTCTGTAAATCGTACTTTGCCTGAATGTATTTTCTTGTTATATTATCAATTTTTACCTCTTCTCAGTACTTCTCCAGTCTGCAAACTAGTATACCTTGCCTATTTGTCTTAATTTACCTTGTCATGTCTCTCTTAATATGTTTTTTTTTATAATTATAATATCAAATTTTGCCTCCTCATAATACCTCTCCAGGCTACAAACAATACCGTGCCAATTTTTGTTGCGTTTTCTATTATTTTACCTTTTAACTTCTTTCCTCGATAGTTTTACCGTTTCTAAACCACATATTGCCCCCTTTTCTGGTACTCCTTCACACCTCTTACGAACCATACCTTGCCAGGCTTCCTAACGTTTTTCTATATTTTTCGTCTTCTCATCTTCCCTCGCAAGCTACTGTTCACACCACATCTCTCCTTACCCAGTCATTTTTCCTTCTCATCCATACGTCTAACTTCAGCAAATCACACCTTACCTAACATATTTAACATCTCTCACCGTTTTCCTGCTCATCCTCCTCCGCACAGTACACGCCTTGCCTTATGCAGTCGGCTTTTTTCCCTTGCTCAGCTGTCGCCCCTCGAGGCAGGAACGAGCGGCGGGCGGTGAGAAGCGGGCGGCAAGAAGCAAGGGGCCGGTCCGTAGTGGGCGCGAGAACTGGTTAGCACGGGCCCTCATCATCCCCGGCCGGCCCTGCCCCGCCGCGGCAAAAACGGAGTACCGCCGCCGGTCATAAGGCCAAATGGATGTAAATGTAATTTCATCTCTTACGTACCATTCCCCCGCGCACAACAACATGTATTTCTACGCTTCGGGTTACGCTTTCGTGCTGTATTTTCTGGTGCTGTGTGGTTTTCTTACGCCGTGTATCTTACTGGCTGTACGTTTGTAGTTAATGTGATCTTTTTTACTGTATTCTGCAGCTGCCTGTGGCTCGAACTGCAGCTGGGAGGTACAAAGAGGAATACAGGGATGTTTTATACGCTTGTCTGCATATATATTATTTTTTTTATGTTGTTTGGGACGTTTGACGTTTTCTTGATTTTTTTTGTGTGTGTCTTAAAGTGCTTCTTGCAAGTATCAGTGGGAAATATAGATCCTTTTTCATGCCTATTGTACCGATTCGCGTTGGTCTATTTTGCTATATACATTATTTTCTTAAGGTCAGTGCAGTTTTCATACTATATCTTGCCTTAGGTATTTGTAGACTAAACTGTTGCTTCGACGTACTGAAAGAAATATATCATAGGGCACAATTTACACGTAGCATACTGGAGGTTACAAAACTAAGAAGGACTACCGAAGTTTAACATTTACAGAACCACTATACGCATTAAGCTTGCAATTATGATCACACAAGGCATGAAATGAATGAGTACGTAAACGCTTTTTCTTACACAGACAGCGATGATCAAAACAGAGAATGGATACCTGCAGGCAGACGTAAAAAAAGAGCTTGTGTACTCATAATTATTGATGTTTGTAGGAAAAGGTGTGAGGGAGAAACGGGAATAGCAAAAACATATGAGAAAACACCATAAAGGATAAAGAACTGAATACAGACATGGGAGAAGAGCTTGAGTATTTATAACGATTGACGTTCGTAAGAAGAGGTGAAGAGGAGTAAGGAAAATAGTAAAAATATATGAAAAAACTACCATTAGGGAGATGAGGCTCTGTGAAGGGGCGAGGGTAGAGGAGCTGAGGGACACGCACGGCTAATGAAAGCTACACGAGGCGGGGTTTGCTGGAGAGGGAGAGAAAAAATATGGGAAAGATGAGCCAGCAAAAAAGTTAACAAATTGGGGATTCCTTTACGACGGAAACGAAAAAAGACAAACACGACGGAAACAAAAAAAGGAACAAATGAGTCACGACCTTTTATTATTTAGAGGCAAGAACTTACACAACGGAGGAAGAAATAATGGGAAATGGTAAATCGGGTAAACGTTTCAATTCTATAACCTCGAGAATGACATAGTGATACCAGCACCGTTAGAAATAAATGCACGTTAATTTATAGACACTGATGAATATACGCTAATAAGTATACGTTGATTATCTTACGTTACAATATAGTAATAGTAATGAGGAGGAGGAGGAGGTGGAAGTTATCAAAGGGAAGAAGAATAACCTGGAGAAAAAGAAGAAGAAAAACAAGAAAGAAGACAAAGAAAAAAGAAGCAAAGAAGCAAAGAAGCAAAAGAAATAAAACGAGAATGAGAGAAAAGAAGAATAACCCAAAGAAAAAGGGGAAGAAGAAGGACACATAAGAAAGATGATGAAGAATGCTGACAAAGGGGAAATAAAAGAGCCAATTGAAAGAATGACAACGACTCTACATTTGGAAGAAGACGTAGGAAGACGGAAGGGAAAAAAGAGGAGGAGACTGAAGGAGGAGGAGAAGGAGGAGGAAGAAGAAAAAAAGAAAAAGAGAAGAAAAAAGAGGAGAAGAAAAAGAAAAAAAGAGGAAGAAGGAGAGGAGGAGGAGGAGGAGGAGAATGAGAGCTGAGAAAGAGGAGGAAATAAAGAGAGTAACAGAAGAGGAGAGGAAGGGAGAGGAGGAACTTATAAACATGGGGTGACTGTAACAAGGAGACCAAACAAAGAAGTAACATTTGGAAGAGCAAGAAACCAACAAAAGAGAGAGAGAGAGAGAGAGAGAGAGAGAGAGAGAGAGAGAGAGAGAGAGAGAGAGAGAGAGAGAGAGAGAGAGAGAGAGAGAGAGAGAGAGAGAGAGAGAGAGAGAGAGAGAGAGAGAGAGAGAGAGAGAGAAGAGAAGGAGAAGGAGGAGGAGGAGGTGGAAGCGTGCCTTGGGGTTGTGTGAGAGTGCGGTCAAGTGCGGGGCAAACAGAAGGGGGGAGGGAGGGGGAGAGGGAAGGGAGGGGGATGCAATGGGCTAAATGGAAGGGAGGGAAGACCCATTAATTATCAAGGGTGGAAGGGATTACGGCGGTGTGGGTGGACTGGGATTAGGAGGGAGTGGTTGGGGGAGCAGAGAGAGAGAGAGAGAGAGAGAGAGAGAGAGAGAGAGAGAGAGAGAGAGAGAGAGAGAGAGAGAGAGAGAGAGAGAGAGAGAGAGAGAGAGAGAGAGAGAGAGAGAGAGAGAGAGAGAGAGAGAGAGAGAGAGAGAATAAAAGGAAAAAAATACGAAAAGAAAAAAAATACGAGAGAAAAGAAAGGAAAAAGAAAGAAGAGAAGAAAACGAAAAAAGAGACAAGAATCAAAAGAAGAAAAGAGATGAAAAAGAAAGAAGAAAGAAGTGAGAAAAAAGAAAGAAAATGAGAAAAAAGAAAAGAGAGAAGGAACGAACGAACGAACGAACTCAGGGTTGCAGGGGTCACGTGACGAACAGGATCAAGGTCCCAGCGGGGGTATACAAGTCGTGTGGTGTAAGTCGTAAGGTTGATAAAGGCTAAAAAAAAAAAATAATAATAAAAAAAAGAAATACACTTCATCTAATATCCAGCCTTGAGAGGGGAACGAACCCTGACCCATTACCTTTGTGAATCGGATGCGCTAGCCACTCCGCCATTGTAGAGTTGACATGGGGAGTGATTTTAAAGTAATAGGAGAGTAAGGAGAGTGAAAGAAAGGACGGGAAAATATATAAGAAAAGAAGGAATAGAGAAAAAGCTGAAAAAAATAATAAGTAGGCAGAATTAATTGAGAACGGAGGAAAAAAAAGTAAATGAAGGAATAGACAAAAAGCTGAAATAATTATAAGTAGGCTAAAATAGGTGGGAATGGAGGAAGAGGAGTAACGGAAGAGAAGGAATAGAGAAAAGGCTGAAATAATTATAAGTAAGGAAAAATAAATGAAAATGGATATGAAAAGTAAATGAAGAGAAGAATTAGAGAAAAAAAAGATGAATGGATAATTAGTAAGCAAATGTAAGTGAGAATGGAGGAAGAAAAATTAATGAAGAGAAAGAATAGAAAAAAAAAGATAAGACATAATTAGTAAGAAATTATTGAGCAAAGGTGAGCTAGGTGAGGTAAGGGAGCCGTGACCTCTCCTAACACTCACTCATGACATAGTGAACGGAAGGCCTCGTCATTATGAGTGTCGAAAGCAGCGAGTGTGTAATAAAACTGACTGTTAGCACCCTACCCGAAATTGACCTCTTCCACCCGAAAGTGACCTCTCTTCTGGCATCTTGTTTTTTTTTCTTTTATCAGAACAGCGTAAAGCGGACTCTTGTTTGTCCTGCGAATAACAGAAGCCATGAAGCAACGTGAAAGCGAGGAAGAGTCACCCGCCGTCTAGTTCACCCTCTAAGAACCACCTCACGACCGCCTTAAAAACGAGAGATTGTGTTAATGTTACTGTGTCTCTGTTATTGCGGATACAGGTAAAGAATAGTCACTGAAGGCGGGGTTGAGGCCATTGAACTGTGCTGTGAAGGACTGAGCACGCCTTCCCATAACACAGCGGCTAGTGAAGGGAGGTCGCAAGCAAAATGAGAGAGAAAATGTAATGAAATGTAATGATGGTTGAGGTCGCATCGTGGGAAGCCTCGTGGTTTTTCTGCAACATTTCGTTCAATATAAAGTGTAGTAACGTGAGACTGGGGAGCCGGTTTTACAGAGTCATAAATTTGTCAAAGAATATTCTGGCAAACGATCAATTCTTCATAGCTCACAAATATGTCCCATTCAAGGCAATATAGTGAAGACTGCCCGAGTGTCTTGCCGGTGCTAACAGTCACTCCCCTTCAGCAAGAGAGTAAACAACATTCCCTTCAGGACAGAGAGGCTCAACTTTAACCTACCGCTCAGAAAGTAGTGTTTATGTATCTGTTTACTAAGTCTGTCTATAGAGTAACGATGCCAACAACTTTCTCAACACGACAAAATCAATCTTAGACTCCCTCTCGATATCCATTGCTTGTGTTTGCCTATCTATGGAGTAATTAAGTGGAGTAACTAATGGAGTAATTAACTAACTATAGCTCATTACGTAGCCTTTTTATGAAGTAGCAATATCCACACGCCAAAATCCGTTTAGTCTACCTCTCGATAGCTGTTGTTTGTCTGCTTGCCTAACTTACTAAGGGAAGAGATTGTCAATGTCTTCGCTCCTTCATCGCTTTCACTCATACACTCCATAAGAAGAGTCTACGTACTTGTTTACTAAGCTTGCCTGTGAAGTAACAATGTAAACAACTCTCCCTGCCCCACATTATCAGCCTTAGTCTTCTTTTCAATAAGTGTAGCGTTTGTGTGTTTGCCTAACTTGCTAAGGGAAGTTAATCAGTCTTTTCGCTCTTTCGCTCATAAACTCAATAAGCACTGATCATATATTTGTCAAGACGGCAAACACCTTTTCCTATAGGACAGAATGAAGTTTAGTTCCGTGACCCGATGTCAGAATATTTGTCCAACCTGCTACTGAAAGGCTTAATCAGTATCTTCACTCCTTCATCTCTGTCACTGGTAAACTCTGGAACAACCTTTCGCCTACTGTAATCCTTCCTATGGCAAACTATTTCAAGAGCGGAGTATATGAAAACGCTTAAAAATATACTTGATACTACTGAGAGATTTAATCAGTATCTTCATTCCCTTATCTCCGTCACTGATAAACTCTGGAGCAACCTTTCGCCTACTGTAATCCTTCCTATGGCAAGTTATTTCAATAGCGGAGTATATGAAGACGCGTTTAAAAACATACTTGATACCACTGAGAGATTTAATTAGTATCTTCATTCCCTCATCTCTGGCACTGATAAACTCTGGAACAACCTTTCGCCTACTGTAATCTTTCCTATGACGAACTATTTCAAAAGCGGAATATATGAAGACACACTTAAAAATATACTTGATGATTCTTTGGCGCATCAGTATTCAATCTTCGTAGCGTTTTTTCAGCTTCTCTTCTAATCTTGAACTGTCGCGTTTTACGGTACAAATAAGCCTGCGACAGCCCGCGCCCACCCAGTCAGTACACGCTGTTTATTTTTTCACACACATTGAGCCGATAAACCAAACGGGTTCAAAACAAAGCAGCCTACAAGTATTATTCATGTACGAACACTGACACTGAACTATTGTCTCCCTTTACTCGCCCCGCATAAAAACGATATAGTTTGTCCTTCAACACCCCCCTCCCCCCCAGCACTCCCCCTTCCCCCCCACCAAGCAATGTCGCCGTGTAAGTATTCTGGTACAAGCGTGTGACAGTTGTTCGCGATAATGTAAAAGTCGGCGAGGCTTGCAAAAATATATTAAACCCGATGTCACTAAGAGTAAAACATTATCTTATTTGAGGAATGCTTTTTTTTCCTATTAATATTTGTCCGCGGCGAGGGTAACACGGCCCGGGACAGCTATAATGGATGAGATGTTTAAATCAGCATTATGAGCCGCGTCATTGCATAGAGAAGCAAGGCTGACTGAGGCGTTGAGGCCGCGGGGACGCTTGAGAGACGAGGACTGAAGGCTAATGTTTGTGCTGAAAGGAAGTTGTCTTGGCCCATTATTTTGACAGGCAGCGTTAGACCATTATTTTGACATTAAGCATTAAACCATTATTTTGACAGGCAGCGTTAGACCATTATTTTGACATTAAGCATTAAACCATTATTTTGACAGGCAGCATTAGTCCATTATTCTGACAGGCAGCATTAGTCCATTATTTTGACATGTAGCATTTGCCCATTATTTTGACATGTAGCATTTGTCCATTATTTTCATATGTAGCATTAGTCCATTATTTTGACAGGCAGCATTAGTCCATTATTTTGACAGGCAGCATTAGTCCATTATCTTGGCATGTAGCATTAGTCCATTATTTTGACATGTAGCATTAGTCCATTATTTTGACATGTAGCATTAGTCCATTATTTTGACATGTAGCATTAGGCCATTATTCTGACAGGCAGCATTAGTCCATTATTTTGACGTGTAGCATTAGTCCATTATTTTGACAGGCAGCATTAGTCCATTATTTTGACATGTAGCATTAGTCCATTATTTTGACAGGCAGCATTAGTCCATTATTTTGACATGTAGCATTAGTCCATTATTTTGACATGTAGCATTAGTCCATTATTCTGACAGGCAGCATTAGTCCATTATTTTGACATGTAGCATTAGTCCATTATTTTGACAGGCAGCATTAGTCCATTATTTTGACAGGCAGCATTAGTCCATTATTTTGACAGGCAGCATTAGTCCATTATTCTGACAGGCAGCATTAGTCCATTATTTTGACATGTAGCATTAGTCCATTATTTTGACATGTAGCATTAGTCCATTATTTTGACATGTAGCATTAGTCCATTATTTTGACATGTAGCATTAGTCCATTATTTTGACAGGCAGCATTAGTCCATTATTTTGACATGTAGCATTAGTCCATTATTTTGACATGTAGCATTAGTCCATTATTTTGACATGTAGCATTAGTCCATTATTTTGACATGTAGCATTAGTCCATTATTCTGACAGGCAGCATTAGTCCATTATTTTGACATGTAGCATTAGTCCATTATTCTGACAGGCAGCATTAGTCCATTATTTTGACATGTAGCATTAGTCCATTATTTTGACATGTAGCATTAGTCCATTATTTTGACATGTAGCATTAGTCCATTATTTTGACATGTAGCATTAGTCCATTATTTTGACATGTAGCATTAGTCCATTATTTTGACATGTAGCATTAGTCCATTATTTTGACATGCTGGCTGGAGTAGGTAGGAAGACACCTACCGAACGGGCGCAAGCCACTCCCGGTGAGGTATATATGGGAGGTGAGACGGAAGCTGAAGCCCTCCAAAGACCCTTCCCAGGTCCTCACTAACCGTTTCTCTATTGTCTCACCAACACCGGAGAGTAGCTCAGCATGCTCTCTAAAGTCAGATCCTCTCTTTATCCACACCACACTACATTCACACAACATATACACCTTTTCCCAAAATTTAAATTTCAAAATGGCGCACCTACACCAAGCCCCGGAGTCCCCGCCTGGGGGGGACCACAAATTCCCCCAGGGAGGACTCTCCTTCTGGCTGCCGACCCAAGAGGTGTCTTGATAACTCCTCGAACCTCTTTCTTCTCAATTTCTTCAACATTCGCGGTCTTCGCTCTAATTTTCATTCTGTGAAACATCATCTCTCCTCCTCTAAACCTCACCTTCTCTTCCTTACCGAAACACAGATTTCTGAGGCTACTGACAGCAATCTCTACTATGTTCCCTCCTACTATCTCTATCCTAAATTTCAATCCAAAGCTGGATGTTGCGCCTACGTGCGCAATGACATCACTTGCTCTCGTGCCCACGACCTTGACTCTTTTGAATTTTCCACCATCTGACTAAGACTTCATTGTCATTCTATTACTAAATACATCTGTGCTGTTTATCTCTCACCTAACTCTACGAACTATGTAAAATTCTTTGACTATTTGAATTCTAAAGTGGAGCACATCTTGACCCACTCTCCCTTCGCTGAAATCTCCATCCTAGGAGATTTCAATGTTAACCACCAGCTTTGGCTTCCATCCTCTTTCACTGACCATCCTGGTGAACAAGCCTACAACTTTGCTATCCTCAACGACCTAGAGCAGTTGGTCCAGCACCCTACACGTATTCCCGACCGTCTTGGAGACCGGGCCATCATTTTAGACCCTCTTCCTTACCTCAAACCCTTCTGCTTATTCTGTCAAACTGTTCTCTCCGTTGGGCTCCTCCGATCACAATCTTATTTCTGCATCCTGTCCTATCGCTCCTGTACACCCTCTGGACCCACCGAAGAGGCGATGCTTCTGGCATTTTGCTTCAGCTCGGTGGGACGACCTGAGGATGTACTTTTCCGATTTCCCGTGGAATGATTATTGTTTCCAGGATAGAGACCCCTCTGTGTGTGCTCAGCGCATCACAGAGGTGATTGTCTCTGGAATGGAGGCATACATTCCTCGTTCTTTCTCTACTCCTCACGCTAAAAAGCCTTGGTTTAATCACGCTTGTTCTCGTGCTGTAAATGATAGAGATGTAGCTCACAAAAGGTACCAGAGCCTTCAAACTAATGCTAATTATGAACTTTACATTTCTGCCCGAAATCGTGCCAAATATATCCTCCGACTAACCAAAAATTCTTTGATTAATAGAAAATGCCAAAACCTTGCTTTCTCTAACTCTTCCCGTGACTTCTGGCATCTAGCCAAAAACATCTCCTCCAACTTCACTTCTTCATCTTTCCCTCCACTCCTCAGTCCTGACGGCAACACTGCCGTCTCATCTATCTCTAAGGCTGAACTCTTCTCTCAAACTTTTTCTAAAAACTCCACTCTGGACGATTCTGGGCATATTCCTCCTACTCATCCCCCCTCTGACTCCTTTATGCCTGTTATAAAGATTCTTCAACATGATGTTTTCTATGCCCTCTCTGGCCTCAATCCTCAGAAGGCTTATGGACCTGATGGAGTGCCTCCTATTGTCCTTAAAAACTGTGCCTCCGTGCTGTCACCCTGCCTGGTCAAACTCTTTCGCCTCTGCCTGTCAACATCTACCTTTCCTTCTTGCTGGAAGTATGCCTTCATACAGACTGTGCCTAAGAAGGGTGACCGCTCCAATCCCTCAAACTACTGTCCTATAGCTTTACCTCCTTGTCTATCTAAAGCGTTTGAATCAATCCTTAACCGAAAGATTCTCTCTGTACCTTTATCTCCAGTTTCCTTTCTGACCGTTCTATTTCTGCCGTGGTAGACGGTCACTGTTCTTCCCCTAAATCTATTAACAGTGGTGTCCCACAGGTTTCTGTCCTATCTCCCACTCTTTTTCTGTTGTTCATTGATGATCTTCTTTCCAAAACGAACTGTCCTTTCCATTCCTACGCCGATGATTCCACTCTGCATTATTCAACTTCTTTTAATAGAAGACCCACCCTACAGGAACTGAACGACTCAAGGCTGGAGGCTGCAGAACGCTTAGCCTCAGACCTTACTATTATTTCCGATTGGGGCAAGAAGAACCTGGTGTCCTTCAACGCCTCAAAAACACAGTTTCTCCACCTATCCACTCGACACAATCTTCCAAACAACTATCCCCTATTCTTTGACAACACCCAGCTATCACCTTCCTCAGCACTAAACATCCTCGGTCTATCCTTAACTCAAAATCTCAACTGGAAACTTCATATCTCATCTCTTACTAAATCAGCTTCCTCGAGGCTGGGCGTTCTGTACCGTCTCCGCCAGTTCTTCTCCCCTGCACAGTTGCTGTCCATATACAGGGGCCTTGTCCGCCCTCGTATGGAGTATGCATCTCATGTGTGGGGAGGGCTCCACTCACACAGCTCTTCTGGACAAAGTGGAGGCAAAGGCTCTTCGTCTCATCAGCTCTCCTCCTCATACTGATAGTCTTCTACCTCTTAAATTCCGCCGCAATGTTGCCTCTCTTTCTATCTTCTATCGATATTTCCACGCTGACTGCTCTTCTGAACTTGCTAACTGCATGCCTCCTCCCCTCCCGCGGCCCCGCTGCACTCGACTTTCTACTCATGCTCATCCCTATACTGTCCAAACCCCTTATGCAAGAGTTAACCAGCATCTTCACTCTTTCGTCCCTCACGCTGGTAAACTCTGGAACAATCTTCCTTCATCTGTATTTCCTCCTGCCTACGACTTGAACTCTTTCAAGAGGAGGGTATCAGGACACCTCTCCTCCCGAAACTGACTTATCTTTCGGCCACCTCTTTGGATTCTTTTTAGGAGCAGCGAGTAGCGGGCTTTTTTTATTATTGTTTTCTTTTTTTGTGTGCCCTTGAGCTGCCTCCTTTGTTGTAAAAAAAAAAAAAAAAGCATTAGTCCATTATTTTGACATGTAGCATTAGTCCATTATCTTGACATGTAGCATTAGTCCATTATCTTGACATGTAGCATTAGTCCATTATCTTGACATGTAGCATTAGTCCATTATCTTGACATGTAGCATTAGTCCATTATCTTGACATGTAGCATTAGTCCATTATTTTGACATGTAGCATTAGTCCATTATCTTGACATGTAGCATTAGTCCATTATCTTGACATGTAGCATTAGTCCATTATTTTGACATGTAGCATTAGTCCATTATTTTGACATGTAGCATTAGTCCATTATTTTGACATGTAGCATTAGTCCATTATTTTGACATGTAGCATTAGTCCATTATTTTGACAGGCAGCATTAGTCCATTATTTTGACATGTAGCATTAGTCCACTATTTTGACATGTACCATTAGTCCATTATTTTGACAGGCAGCATTAGTCCATTATTTTGACATGTAGCATTAGTCCATTATTTTGACAGGCAGCATTAGTCCATTATTTTGACAGGCAGCATTAGTCCATTATTTTGACAGGCAGCATTAGTCCATTATTTTGACATGTAGCATTAGTCCATTATTTTGACATTGAGCATTAGTCCATTATTTTGACAGGCAGCATTAGTCCACTATTTTGACATGTACCATTAGTCCATTATTTTGACAGGCAGCATTAGTCCATTATTTTGACAGGCAGCATTAGTCCATTATTTTGACATGTAGCATTAGTCCATTATTTTGACATGTAGCATTAGTCCATTATTTTGACATGTAGCATTAGTCCATTATTTTGACAGGCAGCATTAGTCCATTATTTTGACAGGCAGCATTAGTCCATTATTTTGACATGTAGCATTAGTCCATTATTTTGACATGTAGCATTAGTCCATTATTTTGACATGTAGCATTAGTCCATTATTTTGACAGGCAGCATTAGTCCATTATTTTGACATGTAGCATTAGTCCATTATTTTGACAGGCAGCATTAGTCCATTATTTTGACATGTAGCATTAGTCCATTATTTTGACATGTAGCATTAGTCCATTATTTTGACATGTAGCATTAGTCCATTATTTTGACAGGCAGCATTAGTCCATTATTTTGACATGTAGCATTAGTCCATTATTTTGACAGGCAGCATTAGTCCATTATTTTGACATGTAGCATTAGTCCATTATTTTGACAGGCAGCATTAGTCCATTATTTTGACATGTAGCATTAGTCCATTATTTTGACATGTAGCATTAGTCCATTATTTTGACATTGAGCATTAGTCCATTATTTTGACATTGAGCATTAGTCCATTATTTTGACATTGAGCATTAGTCCATTATTTTGACATTGAGCATTAGTCCATTATTTTGACAGGCAGCGTTAGTCCATTATTTTGACATTGAGCATTAGTCCATTATTTTGACATTGAGCATTAGTCCATTATTTTGACATTGAGCATTAGTCCATTATTTTGACATTGAGCATTAGTCCATTATTTCGACATTAAGCATTAGTCCATTATTTCGACATTAAGCATTAGTCCATTATTTTGACATTAAGCATTAGTCCATTATTTCGACATTAAGCATTAGTCCATTATTTCGACATTAAGCATTAGTCCATTATTTCGACATTAAGCATTAGTCCATTATTTTGACATTAAGCATTAGTCCATTATTTCGACATTAAGCATTAGTCCATTATTTCGACATTAAGCATTAGTCCATTATTTTGACAATGAGCATTAGTCCATTATTTTGACATTAAGCATTAGTCCATTATTTCGACATTAAGCATTAGTCCATTATTTCGACAATAAGCATTAGTCCATTATTTTGACAATAAGCATTAGTCCATTATTTTGACAATGAGCATTAGTCCATTATTTTGACATGTAACGTCAGTCCATTATTTCGACACCCAGCCTTCGATTCAGCTTATTTTTGGATAGTTCTATGCCCATTATTGTTTCTTTTCTTCACTTCCCACTTCTGTAACACAAGGATACACGAGGATACCGTTTATTATCCCGCCATTCCCTCCCATCATGTACCCTCCGATTCAAAGCCATGATACAGCACTCCCTGTTCTTTGCCGCCCCGTGACAGGACATCATGGTCGGTATTCTGAAACACTTCCACCTCTCCACTTAAGCTATTTCTTAAGGCCGGAAAGGAGATCGGTCTTGTTCTAATGAGTGTATATTGAGGTTCATGGTACAGAAGAAGGGGCAGACTATCAGAAGGGTCATAAAACTACCCCTGGAAATGCCCAAATCCATACGAAAGCCTAGTCAAATCTGTGTGCTTGGCCGCCCAAAGGTATAAGAATATGACCCTATCATTCCTCACCACTATCAAGCTGGCTGGCGGTCACAGTCGCTGGCGGGGTCGGGGCCAGCGACTTGTGTTGGGACGGACTCTACACAGCTCCTTGAGAGTGGAGGCCGTTTTACCCCCACAAGGGGAATCACTCAACCAATAGACATTAGAAAGAGATATATGAGTTGTTGATTGATAGTGTGTGTGTGTGTGTGTGTGTGTGTGTGTGTGTGTGTGTGTGTGTGTCCTCTATGAGGCTACTTAAGACACAGCTCCTCCTTGTGGCTTGTTATTAGGAGACGAGGAGGAGGAGAAGGAGGAGGTGGAAGAAGAAGAAGAAAAAGCTAATGATGAGTGAAGGGAAGGGGGAGGAGGAGCAAGTCGAGGAGGATTAGCGGATGCAGGAGTTTAAGGAAGGAGAAAGAGGAGGAGGAGGAGGGATACCGAAGAAGGACTTTGCAGCAACTCCTTAAGGGCAAGAAGCGGCGTGCTGGGGGAATGCATAAACACTGTGGCCTTTCCCGGCGTCTCTTCTTCACTACCTCATTGACAGCGGGGCCTTGGCGGGGGTGGGAAGCGAGGCTGGAGAGGAGAGAGGTAGAGGCAGGAGCGAGGAGAAAAAGATTACCATACACCTTTTTATATTGGCCTGAGCTCACCTTACCTTACCTGCCCTGTACTAATGACTTCCTTAAGCTCACCTTTCATAGCGCGTTACGTGAGGAGGGTGATTATGTACGAGTGTCTTATTTTGGGTCTGGTCCATAGTGTTCATAAGCTTGGCGCCTCACTGGAGACCGAGAGAAAAAAACTAAAGCCTGTATTTTTAAACGTATCGGCCCCTCAGATCGCCTGCTTGAAAAGCTTCTCGTAGAAGTTGCTGAGCTTTTCATAGACTGTTTTGTGATCCTGGTGATAGTTTTACACGACTTCTGCATCTTGAAAGGGAAAAGCACCCATAAAAACCCTGGTAGTCTTCTCTGTGGCCTGTGGAATTAGTCGTAGTGGGAGCCCGAGGCCTTTAAAAATATGGACTTAAGACGTAATGCAAAGGGAAGAAAGAGAAGAAAAGGCTGGTTTGTAACATGAAGAGCCGAGATGATGAATGTGTTATTGGTCGTTATTTCTATAGCGTTCAGAAGCTTGGAAACTTATAAAAGAATGAGAGAAAAAAATTAAGACAGATGAATAGAGGGTAGGGTGAAGAAGGGCTGAGACATAGATAGATTGATAGACAGATAGATGGATGGATAGATAGATAGAGAGATAAAGATAGATAGATAGAGAGATAGAGAGAGAGAGAGAGAGCAGTAGCATAGCGTCTCGACCACCTGCATCTCTCCCTCCTCTGTGTGATGTGCATGTCCAAAGTATGAGATACCTAACGTGCCTCCTCCTCCTCCCCCTCCTCCTCCTCCTCTCTCTTCAGTCTCACTCTCTTCTTCCTCTCTCATAGTTATCTTTTTCTTTTCTTTTTCCTTTTTTCTTTTTTGTTACATTTCATTCTTCGTTGTTCCTTAATTTCAGTTAGAGAGAGAGAGAGAGAGAGAGAGAGAGAGAGAGAGAGAGAGAGAGAGAGAGAGAGAGAGAGAGAGAGAGAGAGAGAGAGAGAGAGAGAGAGAGAGAGAGAGAGAGAGAGAGAGAGAGAGAGAGAGAGAGAGAGAGAGAGAGAGAGAGAGAGAGAGAGAGAGAGAGAGAATAATTATGAGGTATGCTTGCTGGTCTATTGTTCATTTGATTTATAACTGATTATGTCTGATTTTTATTATTATTATTTTCATTATTATTATTATTATTATTATTATTATTATTATTATTATTATTATTATTATTATTATTATTATTATTATTATTATTATTATTATTATTATTATTATTATTATTATTATTATTATTATTATTATTATTATTATTATTATTATTATTATTATTATTATTATTATTATTATTATTATTATTATTATTATTATTGTTATTATTATTATTATTATTATTATTATTATTATTATTATTATTATTATTATTATTATTATTATTATTATTATTATTATTATTATTATTATTATTATTATTATTATTATTATTATTATTATTATTACTACTACTACTACTACTACTACTACTACTACTACTACTACTACTATCCATGACTACAACAAGTACTACATCATCAGGTGACCAGATGACCGTGGTGTTTGTGTGTATGTGTGTGTGTGTGTGTGTGTGTGTGTGTGTGTGTACCTGTAAAGTATCGGTTCCTGGCTGCGGACTCGTAAACTAGGCCCCGATGACGCCGATGACGCCCCCGATAGCCCGAGAGTGTGAGGCGGTGGGCGTTTTTTGTGTGTTCCCGATGGCGCCAGATAGATGACTCGTTTCCGTGTGTTTTGGGCCATGTGTGTTGGGACGCGCCGATGACGCCCGATAGCCCAGGAAGGGTCGTATGTGAGGCCTGAGTGCTGGTTTGTTGCTTCGTTCTTGGTTGTCTGGCAGTGAAAATCTTGTATGTGGGGAGTTTGAAGTGAGTATTAGTAAGGTCATTTGTTTTCTTTCGTATGTATTGTTCTTGTGGGTTCGTACGTAAGGCCTTCTCGCTGTTCTGTTCCTTCGTTCCTGGTTTGTCTGCTGCTCGAAGTCTTGTACATAAGGGAGTGAGCTGAGTTTATTAGTACAGCCTTTCTTCTTCTTCCCTGTGTATGTATGTAAGTAAGGGTTCTTGTAATCTTTCCTATGTGTTGTTCACGTGTGTTCGTACGATGAGGCCTTAGTGCTGTTTTGTTCCTTCGTTCTTGGTTGTCTCTCATTGGAAGTCTTGTACATAGAGAGCGTGAAGTGAATATGTGAGTGGGTCTTCTTGTATTTTTTTCTGTGCATTTTGTATTTGTGTATATATTGCTGGATTCTCTGAGACGGCTCGAAAGAGTATGCGAAAGGCGTTATAAATCTTTCCGGGTGTTTGTCTTGTTGGTATGCGTGAGTCTTTATATGTATCTTGTCTATATGTTTATTTTCACCTGGAACTCCCCGACGGATACCAACACCCTGCTCTGTTTGTCCCGACGTTATAACATACAGTGTTACACAACCTTGTCCGTCAGTTATTAGTAAGCGTGGTGCCTCCTTATCA